>NW_019154087.1:49072282-49110432 GCF_002288905.1 Enhydra lutris kenyoni | reverse complement strand
CCCCCTCACGATTTGGGATCTCTTCTGATTTGGCTAAAGCATATTTTCCTGGGGTTGTTGCCACCCTTTTAGTATTTTACTTGCTCCTTCATCTACTCTTATCTGGACAAAATGACAAGGCGGAAAAATTCACCACAAAAAAAAGAACAAGAGGCAGTACCAAAGGCTAGGGACCTAATCAATACAGACATTGGTAATATGTCAGATCTAGAGTTCAGAATGACGATTCTCAAGGTTCTAGCCGGGCTCAAAAAAGGCATGGAAGATATTAGAGAAACCCTCTCGGGAGATATAAAAGCCCTTTCTGGAGAAATAAAAGAACTAAAATCTAACCAAGTTGAAATCAAAAAAGCTATTAATGAGGTGCAATCAAAAATGGAGGCTCTCACTGCTAGGATAAATGAGGCAGAAGAAAGAATTAGCGATATAGAAGACCAAATGACAGAGAATAAAGAAGCTGAGCAAAAGAGGGACAAACAGCTACTGGACCACGAGGGGAGAATTCGAGAGATAAGTGACACCATAAGACGAAACAACATTAGAATAATTGGGATTCCAGAAGAAGAGGAAACAGAGAGGGGAGCAGAAGGTATATTGGAGAGAATTATTGGAGAGAATTTCCCCACTATGGCAAAGGGAACAAGCATCAAAATCCAGGAGATTCAGAGAACTCCCCTCAAAATCAAAAAGAATAGGTCCACACCCCGTCACCTAATAGTAAAATTTACAAGTCTTAGTGACAAAGAGAAGATTCTGAAAGCAGCCCGGGAAAAGAAGTCTGTAACGTACAATGGTAAAAATATTAGATTGGCAGCAGACTTATCCACAGAGACCTGGCAGGCCAGAAAGAGCTGGCATTATATATTCAGAGTACTAAACGAGAAAAACATGCAGCCAAGAATACTATATCCAGCTAGGCTATCATTGAAAATAGAAGGAGAGATTAAAAGCTTCCAAGACAAACAAAAACTGAAAGAATTTGCAAACACCAAACCAGCTCTACAGAAAATATTGAAAGGGGCCCTCTAAGCAAAGAGAGACCCTAACATAGTAGATCAGAAAGAAACAGAGACAATATACAATAACAGTCACCTTACAGGCAATACAATGGCACTAAATTCATATCTCTCAATACTTAACCTCAATGTTAATGGGCTAAATGCCCCAATCAAAAGACACAGGGTATCAGAATGGATAAAAACACAAAACCCATCTATATGTTGCCTACAAGAAACTCATCTTAAACCCGAAGACACCTCCAGATTTAAAGTGAGGGGGTGGAAAAGAATTTACCATGCTAATGGACATCAGAAGAAAGCAGGAGTGGCAATCGTTATATCAGATCAATTAGATTTTAAGCCAAAGACTATAATAAGAGATGAGGAAGGACACTATATCATACTCAAAGGAACTGTCCAACAAGAAGATCTAACAATTTTAAATATCTATGCCCCTAACGTGGGAGCAGCCAACTATATAAACCAATTAATAACAAAATCAAAGAAACACATCAACAAGAATAAATTAATAGTAGGGGACTTTAACACTCCCCTCACTGAAATGGACAGATCATCCAAGCAAAAGATCAACAAGGAAATAAAGGCCTTAAATGACACACTGGACCAGATGGACATCACAGATATATTCAGAACATTTCATCCCAAAGCAACAGAATACACATTCTTCTCTAGTGCACATGGAACATTCTCCAGAATAGACCACATTCTCGGTCCTAAATCAGGTCTCAACCGTTATCAAAAGATTGGAATCATTCCCTGCATATTTTCAGACCACAATGCTCTGAAGCTAGAACTCAATCACAAGAGGAAATTTGGAAAGAACCCAAATACATGGAAACTAAACAGCATCCTTCTAAAGAATGAATGGGTCAACCAGGAAATTAAAGAAGAATTGAAAAAATTCATGGAAACAAATGATAATGAAAATACAACGGTTCAAAATCTGTGGGACACAGCAAAGGCAGTCCTGAGAGGAAAATATATAGCGGTACAAGCCTTTCTCAAGAAACAAGAAAGGTCTCAGGTACACAACCTAACCCTACACCTAAAAGAGCTGGAGAAAGAACAAGAAAAAAAGCCTAAACCCAGCAGGAGAAGAGAAATCATAAAGATCAGAGCAGAAATCAATGAAATAGAAACCAAAAAAACAATAGAACAAATCAATGAAACTAGGAGCTGGTTCTTTGAAAGAATTAATAAGATCGATAAACCCCTGGCCAGACTTATCAAAAAGAAAAGAGAAAGGACCCAAATAAATAAAATCATGAATGAAAGAGGAGAGATCACAACGAACACCAAAGAAATACAGACAATTATAAGAACATACTATGAGCAACTCTACGCCAACAAATTTGACAATCTGGAAGAAATGGATGCATTCCTAGAGACATATAAACTACCACAACTGAACCAGGAAGAAATAGAAAGCCTGAACAGACCCATAACCAGTAAGGAGATTGAAATAGTCATCAAAAATCTCCAAACAAACAAAAGCCCAGGGCCAGATGGCTTCCCGGGGGAATTCTACCAAACATTTAAAGAAGAACTAATTCCTATTCTCCTGAAACTTTTCCAAAAAATAGAAATGGAAGGAAAACTTCCAAACTCATTTTATGAGGCCAGCATCACCTTGATCCCAAAACCATACAAGGATCCCAACAAAAAAGAGAACTACAGACCAATATCCTTGATGAACACAGATGCAAAAATTCTCGCCAAAATACTAGCCAATAGGATTCAACAGTACATTAAAAGGATTATTCACCACGACCAAGTGGGATTTATTCCAGGGCTGCAAGTTTGGTTCAACATCCACAAATCAATCAATGTGATATGACACATTAATAAAAGAAAGAACAAGAACCATATGATCCTCTCCATAGATGCTGAAAAAGCATTTGACAAAGTACAGCATCCCTTCCTGATCAAAACTCTTCAAAGTGTAGGGATAGAGGGCACATACCTCAATATTATCAAAGCCATCTATGAAAAACCCACCGCAAATATCATTCTCAATGGAGAAAAACTGAAAGCTTTTCCGCTAAGGTCAGGAACACGGCAGGGATGTCCGTTATCACCACTGCTGTTCAACATAGTATTAGAAGTCCTAGCCTCAGCAATCAGACAACAAAAGGAAATTAAAGGCATCCAAATCGGCAAAGAAGAAGTCAAACTATCACTCTTTGCAGATGATATGATACTATATGTGGAAAACCCAAAAGACTCCACTCCAAAACTGCTAGAACTTGTACAGGAATTCAGTAAAGTGTCAGGATATAAAATCAATGCACAGAAATCAGTTGCATTTCTCTACACCAACAACAAGACAGAAGAAAGAGAAATTAAGGAGTCAATCCCATTTACAACTGCACCCAAAACTATAAGATACCTAGGAATAAACCTAACCGAAGAGACTAAGAATCTATACACAGAAAACTATAAAGTACTCATGAAAAAAATTGAGGAAGACACAAAGAAATGGAAAAATGTTCCATGCTCCTGGATTGGAGGAATAAATATTGTGAAAATGTCTATGCTACCTAAAGCAATCTACACATTTAATGCAATTCCTATCAAAGTACCATCCATTTTTTTCAAAGAAATGGAACAAATAATCCTAAAATTTATATGGAACCAGAAAAGACCTCGAATAGCCAAAGCAATATTGAAAAAGAAAGCCAAAGTTGGTGGCATCACAATTCCGGACTTCAAGCTCTATTACAAAGCTGTCATCATCAAGACAGCATGGTACTGGCACAAAAACAGACACATAGATCAATGGAACAGAATAGAGAGCCCAGAAATAGACCCTCAACTCTATGGTCAACTAATCTTCGACAAAGCAGGAAAGAATGTCCAATGGAAAAAAGACAGCCTCTTCAACAAATGGTGTTGGGAAAATTGGACAGCCACATGCAGAAAAATGAAATTGGATCATTGCCTTATACCACACACGAAAATAGACTCAAAATGGATGAAGGATCTCAATGTGAGAAAGGAATCCATCCAAATCCTTGAGGAGAACACAGGCAGCAACCTCTTCGACCTCAGCCGCAGCAACATCTTCCTAGGAACATCGCCAAAGGCAATGGAAGCAAGGGCAAAAATGAACTATTGGGATTTTATCAAGATCAAAAGCTTTTGCACAGCAAAGGAAACAGTTAACAAAACCAAAAGACAACTGACAGAATGGGAGAAGATATTTTCAAATGACATATCAGATAAAGGGCTAGTGTCCAAAATCTATAAAGAACTTAGCAAACTCAACACGCAAAGAACAAATAATCCAATCAAGAAATGGGCAGAGGACATGAACAGACATTTCTGCAAAGAAGACATCCAGATGGCCAACAGGCACATGAAAAAGTGCTCCACATCACTCGGCATCAGGGAAATACAAATCAAAACCACAATGAGATATCACCTCACACCAGTCAGAATGGCTAAAATTAACAAGTCAGGAAATGACAGATGCTGGCGAGGATGCGGAGAAAGGGGAACCCTCCTACACTGTTGGTGGGAATGCAAGCTGGTGCAACCACTCTGGAAAACAGCATGGAGGTTCCTCAAAATGTTGAAAATAGAACTACCCTATGACCCAGCAATTGCACTGCTGGGTATTTACCCTAAAGATAAAAACGTAGTGATCCGAAGGGGCACGTGCACCTGAATGTTTATAGCGGCAATGTCTACAATAGCCAAACTATGGAAAGAACCTAGATGTCCATCAACAGACGAATGGATAAAGAAGATGTGGTATATATACACAATGGAATACTATGCAGCCATCAAAAGAAATGAAATCTTGCCATTTGTGAGGACGTGGATGGAACTAGAGGGTATCATGCTTAGCGAAATAAGTCAATCGGAGAAAGACAACTATCATATGATCTCCCTGATATGAGGGAGAGGAGATGCAAAATGGGGGGTTAAGGGGGTAGGAGAAGAGTAAATGAAACAAGATGGGATTGGGAGGGAGACAAACCATAAGTGACTCTTAATCTCACCAAACAAACTGAGGGTTGATGGGGGGAGGGGGGTTGGGAGAGGGTGGGTGGGATTATGGACATTGGGGAGGGTATGTGCTATGGTGAGTGCTGTGAAGTGTGTAAACCTGGCGATTCACAGACCTGTACCCCTGGGGATAAAAATATATGTTTATAAAAAATAAAATTAAAAAAAAATAATAAATAAATAAAAATTAAAAAAAAAAAAGCTAATTAGCAAATTCAACCCCTACTGAAATAGAGAGGAATGAAGCAACCTCTTTTGAAGGGAAGAGTGTCAAAGAATTTTCTGGACATATTGAAAAACTATGGTACAGTATGTTCCATTTATATGATGTTCTAGAAAAGGTAAATCCATAATGACAGAAAACTGATCAGTAGTTGGCAGTGATCAGGGGTGGGAAATAAGGAAACACACAAGGGGACTTTGTGAAGAGACAGAAATGTTCCTCATTATTTTTCTTATGCTCATTATATAGCTAATAAAACTGTGCACCTAATATTGATTAATTCTACTGTATGCAAGTTATCCCTCTATGAATGTGATAAAATTTTGAAAATAAATGTATGGGATTCATGAAATGTTAGTTATTATTGCACGGGGACATGGTGTCTTGACTCTGAGAAAGAATACATCATTAAGGAGGGTGACAGTACAGGTGATTAATTCAATGACATGAGAGGGAACTCATATAATTCCAATAGAAATTTATGTCCATCAAATTTCTAGCCCAGCTTCTCCTAATTAAAGGATGAAAATAAGAGCCAGTAGTAATTACTCTGGTTTTTCTTCACCGTCTCTTCTGTGGGATAACAAGGTACAATGAATCCAGCACTGATACCAACAGCTTCAGCAGTGATGGAAAACTTCCTATAGAAATGTCAGGCAACACACTTGGAATTGGGTGGTGGGAGTGGTCAGCAAGCAATACTATCACCAGCTGGCATCAGTTACAGTGTTGTTAGTCACTGACAATGGCAGCAGAGGAAGTAGCCTCATGGTAAGTCAGAGCAAGAACATGAGGAATGTCATGAAGGGGCTGGGAGACCAGGTCTTTAGAGCACAACAGAGACTTTGGTATCATCCCAGGCTATCTAGAGATTTTAGGGGGATCTGGATTTTTCAGAAAAAATTTTCAAGGTAAATTCAGAGAAATGGAACACTATTTTAATCTGACTGATAGGAATTCAGAAATATGTAATATAGGTAGAGTATAGAAATTCCTTGGAAAAAACATGGTATCTATTACAATAAAGTGTCCTTGAGTTTACTAAACAACCTCTTCTTACCATAAGGTGGCCTGGATTTCTGTTGTCTTTTGTAACAGAAATAATCCAATGTATCAAAGTTCAAAATGAGTACTAAATTATCTAGCACTGACAAGGAATTAGAGTTTATCTTTAAACAAACTCTTGGGAGAGTTCTCACAAATCAAAGAAAAATTATCTACTTTAAAAGAACTTGATTAGAATAACCCAAGAGGTTCCAAACTATTAACTTTATAATAATCACCTATAGCTCTTGTTAGAATGAAATTTACTGGGCTCAAGAACAGATATTCTATTCTATTTTGGGTAACATCTAGGAATCTGATCTTTAAACAAACATCCTGAGCGGTTCTAAAGTAAGGGGACCTCAAAGCACTCACATTTTGAGAAACACTGAAAAGAGTAATACCAATACTTAATAGACCATAATCTCAGTGTTTGGAAGCAATGCGGGCAACACATTACATTATACAATAAAAAGGCTAAACCATCAAAAGCTTAACCCTACATGGGTTTTTTTTTTTTTAAAGATTTTATTTATTTGACAGAGAGAGATCACAAGTGGACAGAGAGGCAAGCAGAGAGAGAGAGAGAGGAGGAAACAGTCTCCCTGCAGAGCAGAGAGCCCGATGTGGGACTTGATCCCAGGACCCTGAGATCATGACCCGAGCTGAAAGCAGTGGCTTAACCCACTGAGCCACCCAGGTGCCCCCTACGTGGGTTTTGATTTATTTTCTCAGCACATTTGAAAAAGAATGTATTGGTACTAGGGACATTTCTATTAATACTTTTCAAATTATCTTCTTGGATCACTGCCATATAATTATTTTTTAAATTTTTCTGATTTAAGGATCTCTTCTAAAAACTGCTCTTGTTCTATAGCATAATCTTGTTTAGAATTCTTTCTAGAAAGCAATTAACTGAAACTTCTTTGTCTGTATCTGATACCAAATTGCAAGCAGTCTAACATTCACACAGATTTAATTACTATTAAATCAATATTATGTATTTAAATCTAATTATAGTGTAAGAATTAGCATTCTGATGAAGAAAAGATCTCATGGCTAATTAGAAATTCAGTTAGCCTTCATTAAAACTAGCATATTCTACATCTTGACTATCTTGATAAACTACAGGATATTAAAAACTAGCTTAAAGAAAATTAATCGTCATAACAATAGTCATTATAATTGTACATTAGGTATACATAGACCAGGTTTTTTTCCTAACAGGTATACAATTTGCAGTCAGGACTTTCCTTCACCTTACCTCCGGCTAGAACTTAGCTCCAAAAGAGAGAAAACTGGTCTCTTTCTTTGAAGTTATGCACAGAAGTTCAAATTTTGTAACTGCTGTTGTCATTCAGCACCAATGTTATATTATAAACCTAAATACAGAAGCCTCCCCTTCCCCCCTTATCTGTGGGGAATATGTTCCAAGACCCCTAGTGGATGCCTGAATCCATGGCTAGTACCGAGCCCTATGTATCTTGTGTTTTCTCCTATTCAGACATATGAAAACTTGTAATTTATAAACTAGGCACAGTGAAAGATTAACAACAATAATTAATAATAAGCAGAGCAATTATTATATACAAAAGTGGTTAAAATAATATGAATGTGATCTCTCACACACACAAAATCTCATGCTGCTTCTATATGATGAGAGGAAGTGTGGTGAATGCTGGAGGCACTGTGACATAGTTAGGCTACTACTTCTCTTCTGACAATGCGTCAGAAGGAAGATCATCTGCGCGGGCACTGTACTTGACTGTGGGTAACTACAACCCGGAAAGTCAACCCTCACATAAGGGAGGACTACTATATTTCCCATACTTTTCACTTCCTTATTCGTGATTTTCTGGGGAAACAGAAGAGATGTCCCACTCTATTTACATAATCAGTCATCATGTATTTGAAACAGACATTATTCCCATTTAACTGTATAATGTTAACAATTGTACCCATAATGCCCAGGAAAACACAATCTTACAGTGTGGAGATTTTACCACAAATAAGACTCAGTGGTGTGTTGTGAATGAAAATAATGTTTTCAGGTAGATTATTAACAGTTGTGTAAGATTTGAATCTGAAAAACACTTCACCTTGAAGGCACAAATTCTGTTTTCCCTCCTCACACGTCAGATTGTTCTTTTACATGATTACCTACTGCTCAGTGCACCATTTCCTGAAAAATCTGTCAATTGTCTAGATAAAATCAAGATCTTTTCTCTTAAACACTTTTTTTTAAGATTTTATTTATTTATTTGATAGAGACACAGCAAGAGAGGGAACACAAGCAGGGGTAGTGGAATGGGGGAAGCAGACTTTCCACTGAGCAGGGCGCCCAATGTGGGGCTCCATCCCAGGACCCTGGGATCATGACCTGAGCTGAAGGCAGATGCTTAACAACTGAGCCACCCAGGCGCCCCTTCTTAAACACTTTTAATGCATTTATGGAGAATAAGCTCACTCCATTGTTGCATATCTATATGTCATACACCCCTGATATGTTGTCCTTGGAGGCATCAGCTTTAAATGTATTTAGATTTTTTTATAACTCTCTCCTTAGAGATAGGTAAGCTCCTTGAAGGCAGGGGTGCTTGTCTTAGCCAGTGATTCACTGCCATGATATAATGAGTTTTCAATAATTCTTCTTAACCTCATTTTCAAGTTATTTTCCTATTTGTCATTAATTCACATTATTCCTTTTTTCTTGCATAGGTTTTTTTGTTTGTTTGTTTTGGTTTGGTTTTTGGTGTTTGTTTGTTTGTTTCCATGAGAATTTGTTTTCCTACTCGGCAAAAGTGCTATTTCTTCATTTGTTTGCTTTTTTTCCTTTTTTGACTCTCACTTATTGTTCCTATGTGGTTTTAAAAACCCTGTTCTGTACTGTTTCAATTTCTGTACTACCTCGAAAAAAAAATTGTTGTTTGCATTCTTTCCTAACAAAGGCTATGAATAGAAACAATTCCTCATCATTTTCAACAACCTTGACTATGAAATAAATATATATCTGAAAAGTATTAAAGTATGCTAAGTAGGAAAGGAGTTGTATGAGAGAGAATTAGAAGGGAACTTCAGGTGAAAGTCTTCTTTGAAGAGAAGACACTTAAACTGACACTTAAGGAATATAATGTAGTTGAAGCATAGATAAAGATACTTAAAGTCCCCGAAGGCAAGGAAGAACATGACATGTTACAGGACTAATAAGGACGACTCTGGGTCTGAAATATAGCACAGGGGAAGGGTTGGTTACATTGGCAAAAGATGATGCTTAAGACAAGGCTGGAGAGATCAGGCAAGGCTTTGCAGGATGAAATTAGGATTTGGGATTTTTAACTTAAATGTAATGGAAACGCATGAAAGAGTTTAGAGTCAGAGGATGGCATGATTTATATTCTAAGAAAATTTCATTATAATATAGTGATCGATTAAAGTGAATGGAGCGAACAGAAGTAAAGAAGTAACCCTTTACAGATGTAGGAAATAGGAGACCCATAGACTCAGCAACTGAAACTTGCTTGCTGGAGACAATTCTGATTCTGGTGTTAGATATTATTTCTGATTATCCTCAGTTTGGAAGAGATTCCTACTAACAGTTCATATCGGCAAGGGGGAACAAAAGGAGAGTCATTTGCAGACATACCCTTCATGCCAATCTGGGAAGGCAGTGCATAGGGATCACTTACAGAAAAGAAGTTAGTTAAATATTTTTGTTGTCTAATATTCATCTTGTCTCTCAGATTCTTTTGGAAATGAACACTGAAAGCAGCTTTGGAAGACTCCCTGATGAGAATCACATTTGAAATTAAAATGAACAGCCTGCTGCAGATGCAGAGATCCATAAACATTTGACATTTTAAAAAAGTAAATACAATTACATTATTTTATTGATAATGATTTTTAAAATATAGATGTTTTTGGTGCCATAAATTATTTATATGTGTTATTTCCCCACAAATATGTTTAAGTAACCACTAGTTTAAAAATTTCTATTACTTTCTATTCCATTTATTTATAAAATTTCATTTGTCTTCACTGTCAACTCCATTGAAAAAAATAGCCTAACTTCACTACTTAGCATCAGGAAAACAAGTTTCTCCCCTATTACTACTGATAAAACCATCATCAAAGCATTTATTATTTCCTAACTGCCAAATACAACAGCTTTTCCTATGCTCATAAACTACCTCATCTCTTTACATTTTTCTACATCTCTTACATATAGTAAACTTTCTATCTTCTATTATTCAATTTTTTTCTGTACAAATTTCTTAAATTTCAGCTTTCTTCCCTGCCTTGCTTCGTCCATTCCATAGCTTTCCCTCTTCATCTTATGGCTTCCTCTTTATGTCCATAAACAAATTTGCCAATTTGCTGCCCAGGCAACAAATTGCGTTCAAATCAAGATTCAATATTTCCCATCGATTCCTTATTCCTTTTTCTAAGACCATACTGTCCTCCCAGTATCACAGGCTCCTCCACCTAAAACCCACTTTTAAATAAGCAGCCATAACTGAACAATTCTTAATAAACTATATGAATCTTTCTTCTTGCCACTCACACTACCTAAAAGGAATTTCCTCATTGATTGCCCTTGCCCATAACCTTTCTCTTTTTTGATTTCATCATGTACGTAGCTTTCATATTTGTTTTTCTCAATTATTGGTGACTTGATAGCAGAACCCCCTTCATAGAAAATGCTTTAAAATACATTCTAAATTTTTCATAGAAACTTCAAAGCTGTTGCAATTGAGTTATAAATTACTTTTTCAACTTCATCTACTAATATACTTTTCACACACACATTGTGCTCTTCATCATCAAGGTTGGTTGCCATTTTTAGAATGCACTATACATGTTTCTGGTTCCTCCTTTAGGTCGGGTGCCTTACAAATAGAGCCCAACACTAAGATTCCTGTGAAAGTGATTTATTGAGAGAGTCCTCCCAAGAGGAAGGAAGTGCTATAGACTGAATGCCTTTTGCCCCAAATTCATATGTTTGAACCTAATCCCCACTATGACCCTGTTAGGAGGTGATTAGTGCACTTATAGAACAGGCCTCAGAAGGCTCTCCTGCTCCTTCCCCTCTCCACCATGTGAGGACAGTGAGAAAACAACCATCTATAAACCTAGAAGTGGACTCTCACTGAAAACTGAATCCTCCAGAGCCTTGATTTTCGATACCCCAGCCTCCAGGACTGTGAGCAATAAATTTGTATTGTTTACAAGCTACCCAATCCATGGTATTTTTAATATAGCAGCCTGAATGAACTACCAGAGTAAGAGAAATAATAAAAATGCCTCACTCCTGGGGTGCCTGGGTGGCTCAGTGGGTTAAAGCCTCTGCCTTCAGCTCAGGTCATAATCCCAGGGTCCTGGGATCGACCCCCCCCCCACATTGGGCTCTCTGCTCAGTGGGAAGCCTGCTTCCCTTCTCTCTCTGCCTGCCTCTCTGCCTATTTGTGACCTCTATCTGTCAAATAAATAAATAAAAGATCTCAAAAAAAAAAAATGCCTCACTCCTTCTTTGTCTTTAAGAGCATATTCTCTTTATCAGCGTTTAATACTTTTCTTTTATATCCTTTTGCAATGAGTTTCTTATCCCTAGCAAAGTCCTTGAGAACAAGGACAGTTTTTTTGTTCATTATTTTTATACTCACTCTACCACAGCTTCTAGTAAAAAGCTCTATAACATAGTCAAAAATTTAAAAGTATTTCTTGAAATGTATTGTCGGTAAAAGTGAATATTTTATAGGAAATATTAAGAGTAGTAATCTCATTTTCTGGAAAAAAGCCATTATATACTTTATATTTCAACGTTATATTTATGGTTATGGATTTAAGGTTCTTCTTTTGTATTTCACGTCAGACCTTTCAAAAAATCATCATTATATTTGTCACTGAAATGCTATTTGGTATTGTTCCAAGATTAATTATACTGGCTATTCTTTTTTTTCTTTATAGCAAAACTGAAAGCTATTAGACATAAAATTCATAGACCTAAAAAGAGTCTCAGGAGGTCACATTAGCTCAAGTCTTAAATGGACCTAAACACTGATATCACATTAATCCCAAAGATAGATGTCTACATGTTCTATTTATTTTTTTTTAAAGAACAAGCCACCATTCTAATATTTCATGACTTTTATAGCCTTTCTTTTATTCATACAAAAATATAGTGGATGTGTTTGTTTTTTTTTTTTAAAGATTTTATTTATTTATTTGAAACAGAGAGAGAGAGAGATCACAAGTAGGCAGAGAGGCAGGCATAGAGAGAGGAGAAAGCAGGCTCCCCGCTGAGCAGAGAGCCCGATGCGGGCCTCGATCCCAGGACCCTGAGATCATGACCTGAGCCGAAGGCAGAGGCTTAACCCACTGAGCCACCCAGGCGCCCAGTGGATGTGTTTTTATCTTCTTTTTGGGCCTCTCTAACAAAGTCCAGGATCCCACTGATTTGCTTTTATAATTGAAAGCAAGCATTATTTTCATATATCTTTCTCGATTGACTTAATGTTTTTATGATAAGTATGT
This sequence comes from Enhydra lutris kenyoni, assembly GCF_002288905.1. NCBI lineage: Eukaryota > Metazoa > Chordata > Mammalia > Carnivora > Mustelidae > Enhydra > Enhydra lutris. The sequence continues at coordinate 49,097,601 of NW_019154087.1, read as the reverse complement.
AGTAATATTTCATTATTGTTTTAATTTACATTTCCCTAAAATAGCAATGATACTGGGTATTTTGTATATGTTTAACTTTTTACTGTTGAGTTTTGCGAGCTCTTTCTATATTTCTGATACTAGTCCATTATCAGATATATTTTCAACCATTATGTAATTTGTTTTTTCGTTTTCTTTGTAAAGTTTTAAATTTTTGTAAAGTCCAATTTTCCATTTTTTATTATGAACCATATTTTTGTGTGAAGTTTAAGAATTCTTGCCTAATCCTATATCCTGCAGTTCTTCAATTTTTTTCTAAAAATTTTATAGTTTTACATTTAATTACACAATTTTTTTCAAGTTAATTTTTGTACAAACTGTTAAGCCTAGGTAACAATTACTTACCTCTCTCTATGTTTCATTCTCTGTCTCCTTTTTTTTTTTTTTAACTTTTTAGTCCATGAAGAGCTAATTTCTTTAGTCCCATTTGTTGAAAAGGCTATCTTTCCTCCACTTAATTGCTTTTTCACCTTCATTAAAATCAATTGAGCTTATTTGTGTTGGTCTATTTCTGGATACTCTGGATACTTTGTTCCATTCTACTGATGTCTATCCTTCCACCAATGTCACAGAGTCATGATTACTGTTACTATTATAAAAATCACTCAAATTGAGTAATTGGTTCCTCTAACTTTTCTTTTACAAAATTCTTTTTTCTATCCTAGGTCCTTTGCATTTTTATATAAATTTTAATATGATACTCTCTATTCTACAGAAACTCTTGCTAGGATTTTAATAAATACTATATCATCCGTGTATTAGTTTGTGGAAAACTGACATTTTTATTGTGTTGATTCTTTCAATCCATGAACATATTATGTTTCTTCATTTATTTGGATCCTTTTAAAAATTTTCCCTTCAAAATTCTACCATTTTTAGCTCATAAATTCTTTACATATGTTGGATTTATATCTAAGTATTTAATTTTGAGCAACTACAAATTATACTTTTAATTTCAGTTTCCACATAGTATACAGAAATACAATTAAATTTTGTGTGTTGACTTCTATCTTGCATCTTTGCTGGACTCATTTGTAAGCTACGGGAGGTTTTCTTTGAGGATTTTTTATTTTCTGGGAGGGGTACATTCCTTGAAATTGAATTTTTTTTTTTTTACATAATCAACTATGCTCTCTGCAAATAGGGATAGTTTTAATTTCTTCCTAATGTGTATACCTTATGTTTCCTTTTATTGCTTAAAACTTCCAAAACTCTGTTTAAAAAAAGTGGTGAAGGTAAACATCTTTGTCTTGTTCTCAATCTTAGAGGGAAAGCATTCAATCTTTCAGCATTAAGTATAATGTTAATTATAGGGTTTTTGTAAAACATTCTCTATGTAGTTGAGGAAGTTCCATTTTTTACCAGCCAGTTTACTAGAACACCATTCACTCTTTTCCAAAAATTAAACAAATCATTGAATTTGCCAGACTTACGTTTGAGATGAAAAATAATATAATTTTGATTTCTATATGAACCACAAAGTAGAGGTATTAGTAGGTAATGGGACATAAAAGGATGAAGTTGAAGAAATAGATGCATTAGTCATCATCATAGAGTTTACACCTATATAACATTTGTATCATATTATATCCATTATATCTAAAGCTTCAATAAAACATATGGAAATCTATAGTATAAAATGTATGGCTCAAGGGAAACTATGATAAACAGCTATCATATTAAATATGGGAAATAAGTTTTTAAAAAAATTTAAGAGACTCTTCCCTTCAAAATTAAATATATTTATGTCACAATCACTATTGCAAATATATGTGGATTAAATATATTTGTAGTTAAGGAGTGTCTTCGTCTTCCTTTAAAAGGGATAAAAATTCCCCCTTGTTTCCTTGTTTATGGTAATAAATTTTATTTCAGATAGGGAGATCTTTTTTTTCTTCAACATGAAATATAATCAATATAATTAACCATATATTACTGTCTTGTGATAATTTTTTTTCTTTGAACCTATTACATAGATTCCACAAGGCAGAAGAGTGGAAGCACCAATTATGTTTCAAGTTATCAAAGACGGGAATTCACAAAACTCAGTCATACTTAAAATATTAGGAAATTAGATGCCTCCTAAATATTTGTGGAATAAATAGACGGTTATAATCTTAAGTATTATTTTAGGAGAAAAACAGCCTGATTCTCATAAGAATTAAGATGTTAAGATGTTTCCTTAATATGGTAGATCGGTGAAAGGAGAGCAAAACTGATAATAGAAAAACAAGAAATCTTTTGTTCTATGCAGATTCACAGTTATCAGTGTACCGAGTGCAGTGAGTGGGCACCAATAACATTTGACAGTCAAGTCAGCAGGAAAAAGAAAATGACTGGACCCATGTTAACAATTCCTTGCTTCAGTTTCCTGTTAACTATGACTGCAGCTGTCTGAGCCAGCTGTCCAGTGGTAGTCTGATTCCCAGCGTGCATCTGTGGGTGGTGGAAGAATGCCAATAAAGAATAGGAAAAGACTAAATATGCCAGTGGAAACCAACTAACCATGGTGAATCTGCCACCTCTATGTCTGCTGAGGGAAAATACTAACTGCACCTCCTTGGAATGCCAGCTTCCCCTCACTCGGTTGATTTTATAACCCTTTCTTTGCTATATTTTAGTCATCTTGTTTTCTTAACTCCAGTTGTGTTTCCAAAGCCTATTTTCTTTTACACAATTTATTATACTGTTCCCTTACTATTTAGAATTTATTTTGCTTCTACTGCTGTCTCTTTAGTTTGCTAATATCAGGGAATGTTATGAGTGGGTATTTATCATGTTATTTAGATTTCTTGATATCTTCAGAGTGTTTGTGATCAGCAGTTTGGCTAAATTTTCACAAAAATCTATTAAAAGTGAGCTTAACAGTTGATAATCCTTCTGACAAAGATGGAAAAATAGGAATCAGATTCGCTTTCATGCCTTAAAAGATTAAAAATATGGATAAAATATGAGAAATCAGTTCATAAGACACTTGACATCAAGGAATGAAAGACAGTTATTCCTAAAAAGAGGAAACACATAAGATGAGTTTCAGCTTACTGACTGTAGAAAACTTCCAGGACAGAGGGCAGACTGGAGGATTCTAGCAGAGTCCAGATAGTCTGAGTTGACAATACAGAACAGGAAGTCCAAGGAGGTCAAGGGGCTAAAATTCACACACACACACACAAGTACTGGAGAGAAGAGGAATACACAGAAAGAAGACTCCAAATGTCTGCAGAAGAATTCCCTTATGTGTTCATTTGTGTACCAATAAGCACATGTGTGTGAACCAACTGCCCAGAACCAGAAAGCACTACCCAAAAGAATTAGAAAAAATAATGCCTGGATATCACACAGGGCTGAAATTAGTGCCTGTTCCCACTAGCCAAAGTGAAATATTTCATAATTCATGTGGTATCACTCAGAGTTCTAAGAAGGGTCTTACTTCAGTAACATGGAAAAAAATTTACTCTAGACTTAATTATGCCCTGGTATTGCCTAACAAAGCCCAAAACCAAGACCCAAGGGGATCAAACTGATCCCAAGTAACTTAACTGTGTTGTAGAATACAGATCAACATACTTACAAAAACAAAAACCCCCAAATCCCTTCATATTCAACAGTGTAGAATTTATAATGTCTGACATTTGATAAAAAATTACCAGGCATGCATGCAAAGAAGCAAGAAAATACAATCCACAATGAGAAAAAGTATCAAGCACTTAAAACTGCTCCAGATATGACACAAGTCATAGTATTAATAAGCAACACCATAAAGAAATGTTATAACTGTATTCCATATGCTCAAGAAGCTACAAGGAAGGCTAAACATTTTAAGCAGAGACATGGAATAGATTTTTAAACGGGACCTAAATTGAATGTCTCTAGATGAAATCTACAATGTCTGAGATGAAAAATACACCAGATGACATTAACCCCAGATTAGACATTGAAGAAGAAAGTACCAGTGAATTGAACACATAGCAAAAGACACCACCCAAAAGAAACAGGGAAAAAATAATATGAAAAAAAATCAGTGACCTTCAGCAAAACTTCAAGTGGCCAAGATGTGTTTAATTGGTGTCTCCAAAGTAAAGAAGAGTGACAGAAAATATGGGGTTTACAATTGATGGCTTATTTTTTTCTTCAAAATTTGGTGAAAACCATAAATTGGCAGATCTAAGAAGCTCAATGAACCTAATCACAAGGATGTGAATTACTATATACTAAAGCATATCAAAATGAATTGCTTAAAATCCATGAGAAATAGAAAAACTTTAAAGTAGTTAGTGAAAGACACATTACATGTAGAGGAACAAAGATAAAGGCAACAGATTTCTGGTCAGAAACAATGTAAGTTACAAGAGAGCTTGGAAAATTATGTTCAATCTACCAAGTATAAATAACACCTAGAATTTAAACTCATAAAAAAGATACTTCTAAAAGGAAAGTGAAATAAAGATGCTTTGAACATAGAAAAGGTGAAATAATTCATCACCAGTAGACCTTTACTACAATGAACATTAAAAGAAGCTCTGTAAAAAGAAGAAAGCAATGCAAGATAGGAATCTGTATCTATTCAAAAAGGCAAAAAGCAAAAAGGACAGGAAATAATCACTACTGGGTAAATATGATGACTTTTTTCTAATTATCAAAATATCTTTAAAACACATAACGTAGTGCTTGTAACACGTACATAACGAAAATGTATTTCAGCAAATAACACAAGGACTAGAAAAAAGAAAAAGAAATAGTATAAATAAGGTTTTTATTCTCTACATGAAAAACTATATTATCACTTGAAGGATGGACTATGATAAATTACAAATTGTACTCTAAACCTTAAAACCATCACTAAAGGAACACAACCAAGAATTGTATCTCAGAAGTTAAAAAGGAAATTCTGTTTTATAATTTCACTATTAAGACAGTAGATTTAAATCCATCATATCAATAAATCTACAAAATATCTGATGATCTCAATTAAAAGGTAGAAAATATCAAATTAGCTAAAAAATCAAGACCCAAATAAATGCTGCCTACAGCTGATCCACTTAAAATATAATGGCACAAATAAATAAAAAATAAATATGGAAAAGACATGCATGTTTATACAAGACAAAGAAAATTGAAGTAGGTATATTAATATCAGACATGATAGATTTCAGGGCAAAAAATGTTACCAAGAACAAAGAGGGTCTGTTCATCAAGAAACATACTGACCATAAATGCTTATATACTCACTAACAGAAATTCGAAAGACATGAGACAACTTATAAACCCGTAAGAAAAACTATGATAGTGATTTGATCACCTCCATCTTACTGACAGAACAACTAAATGGACAATCACTGCAAATATAGATGAACTATAACATCAACCCACTTAGCCTTGTTGATGTTTATAGATTACTCATTAACTGATGAATATTATTTTGTGAGTGCACCAGGAACATTTGTCATGATAGACCAAATACTGGGTCATAAAACAAATCCCAGTCCATTTAAAAGTGTTCAAGTCATACTAACTAGGAACTCAGATCACAAAGAAATTGAATTTAAAATCTGTTACAAAAAGGCAGAATAGCTCCCACATATTTGGAAATGAACACACTTCTAAATAACCAGTGGGCCAAGAAAAAGAATTAAAAGGGGAGTTAGAAATTATTTTAATTGAATAAACACCAAAACAGAATATGTCAAAATTTGTGGGATCGAGTTAAAGTGGTACTTAGAAGGAAATTTGTAGCACAAAATATCTCTATTACACAGAGGAAAGATCTAAAATTAATGATTTCAGATTCCTATGAAAGAAACCAAAAGGAGAGCAAATGAAGCCAAAGGTAGCAGAAGAAAAGAAATAAAGGTCAGAACAGTAGTCAAAGAAATTAAAAATAATAATAATATCAACTATCAGTAAAATTAAAAACTAGGATGTTTTGTTTTGTTTTTAGAAAATCAATAAACTTGAAAGACCTCTAGGCAGATAGATGGGGAATAAAAGGGAGGAGACAAACTACTAACCCACCAACATCAGGAAGGAGAAAGATATTAACCCGATAGATTTTCCAGATATTAAATATTTAATAAAGGAACATCCTTATGCTAATAAATTTGACACTTTAGATGAAATAGATACATTCCCTGAAAGATTCAAATGACCAAAATCTACTTAATAAGTAATAGTAAACTGAATAGCCCTTTATATATTAAATAAGTTGAATCTACAGTTCAAAGACTTCTGACAAAGAAAACTCTACACACTTTTGGCTTCACTGGTGAATTCTATCGAGCATTTTAGAAAAAAAATTATTATCTATTGTATATCAATCCCTTAAAAAAATTTGGGGAAGTAAGACCACTACCCAAGTTATTTTCTGAGGTCAGCATTATTCTGATACAAAAATAAGAGATATTTCAAAAATTAGAAATTACAGAAGCAATATTCCTCATGAACACTAATGCAAAACATTTTGAAAAAAATTTGACAAAACAAATCCCATGATACATAAATGTAAGACAGAAAAATTTTTTTAAATAAAAATAAAAATAAATTCCACTAAAGTAATAATGTACCATGAGGAAGCAAGATTTATTCTAGTAACACAGGGACAGTTTAATATCAAAATGAATCAATATAATTCTTCTTATGAGCTGACAAATTATACACACACACACACATATTCCTCTCAACAGATGCAGAAAAAAAATTTACAAAAAACAATATCCAGGGGCGCCTGGGTTGCTCAGTGGTTTAAAGCCTCTGCCTTTGGCTCAGGTCATGATCCCCTGGTCCTGGGATCAAGCCCCGGATCGGGCTCTCTGCTCAGAAGGGAGCCTGCTTCCCCCCTCTCTCTATGCCTGCCTCTCTGCCTACTTGGGATCTCCATCTGTCAAATAAATAAATAAAATCTAAAAAAAAAAATCCAATCCAGGAAGAAATAACAACAACAACAACAACAAAACCCTCTCAGTTAAGTAGGAATAGAAGGGAACTTCCTTAAACTCAGATATGCCTGACTCCAAAACCCATTTGTAAATGCTTTACCACCTCAGCTATGAAGCACGGTCTAGGTTCTGTCAAGAATTGCATTTATACATTCATCAGGAATACAAAAACAGTCTAAAGCACATCACTCTATTTTCAAAATACCTGTTAGCATTCTCTCCAATCTATACATTCTATACAGGAGTGGCACAAAACTCTCCCAAAGAAGTATGTAAAATGGTGTATTCCTGTTAGAGCTTTCAGTTTGCTTCCTTTTATCTCTTTTTAGTAAATTTTATTGTGTTTCTCTTATGTACCAATCCTAGCTGAACTTCTTTTATGCTGTTGTGAATTGTTTTCAGCGATGAACTAGGTAGAAGACAGACTTCTCTCAAATAGAATATGTCATCAAAGGACTTCATAAGTAGCCCATTCACCCCAGCATTTCATAAACCTACTGTTGCATAGAATCTCACTGGGACCTCAGCAGCTGTGCGCTTTAGATTATGGATTCCAGAACAAAAGCTGAGAAAACTCAAGAAATGTTTATGGCATATTGTTTTCTTCTATTATAAATGCCCACTTGAGAAAAAGGTGTTTCACGCAAGTGGATATTAGGGAATTTTTGGATCAGACAGTATTTTTTTTCATTATCAATAATTGGAATTTTTAACAAAAGAGGCCATATTAAATTTATTAACAGAATCACATTGAGAGCTATTTGGAGGGCAAGGACCACATTTTACATCACTTTGTATACCTAACACCTATAATAAATAGGTATATAATGAATATTTTTCTCCCTACTGCAAGCCAATGATTTCTCCATAGCATCAGAATACCATCAGATAAATATAAAATTCTTATTAATAAAATACCAGTCAAAATATATTGATTAAAGATAATCACACATTACACTTTCTCATCCCTCATAAATGTTTAATTTATAATGTAAAGCAATAATGACAGATTTATGAACACATAGATTACACCATCTACCCAACAAGTACTAAGTAATAATATCTATACAGAAGGATAAGTTTATTGTTCAATTTTCTGGAGAGATGGTATTGAGACACTTCCACCTAAGGTAGCAACACCCACTGGAAATTGAGTAGAAGGATAAATGACAACGACTTCAGTCAAACATTTATCTTGTATGCAACATAGCAGAGGATTTGTATATTTATTAATTCTACACCTTTGAGTAGTTACCATCTGCAAGACACTGTCCTTTGTGCTAGAAACACTATGGTGCATGAAACAAATCAGTCCCCTTAATGATATGTTTCAGTGAGGGAGAGAGAGGCAGTAAACAAGAAAGTAAGTAAAGTATTGGTAGTTGGTAATAAATGTTAGCAGAAAGTAAAACAGTGTAATTTAATAACGACTGGAGGGGTAGTTCTTCTAAATTAGATGTTAGAGAGAACCAAAACATAAATGACAAGGGCAGGCTTAAAGGCAGATGTAGGGGAAAGAGATATCGAAGAGTTTTTCAATTGGGAGAGCATGGGCAGAGGCCCCAAGGCGACCATTGCTTGGCCTCCTCAAGGGAAGGCAAGAGACCAGTATGACAGAATCAGAGTGAGGGAGAAGGAAGTCAGGGAGATGTAGGAACTTGCTGTAGGCCATGAGAGGAAGTTTGGATTATTCTGAGTAAGACGGAAATTCACTACGGGGATTTAAGCCGAGGATAAATATGATATTTTTAAAAGATTTTATTTATTTGACAGAGAGAGAGATCACAAGTAGGCAGAGAGGCAGGCAGAGAGAGAGGGGGGAAGCAGGCTCCCGCTGAGCAGAAAGCCTGATGCAGGGCTCGATCCCAGGACCCTGAGACCATGACCTGAGCTGAAGGCAAAGTCTTAACCCACTGAGCCACCCAGGCACCCCTATATATGATATTTTATCTGTATTTTTTAAGAGATCTCCCTGGCCAGTTGGAGATCATACATATAATGCTAGGACTGAGGAAGCAGGAATGAAAGCAGAGTGACCACTTGGGAGATCATTTCTGTACTTCAAAGAAATAATGGTTGTTGGACTAACATGAGAACACTGAGGAGAGAGAGTCAGTTGGGTAGATTTGGAATATAATTTGAAGGTAGAGATGACAGTCTTTGCTAATTTCTTGGATTTAGGAATAGGAAGATAATGAGAGAAGGGCAGTCAAGAATAATACCTCAAATTTTTAGCTTAATTTATATTGGTGCCATATGATGTTTCATTAATTTCTCATTATAAACTTGTCAAGTAAACATTAACATTCCAATGTCAGGTAGAATAGACTTGCCCACACAGCCAGGGAATAGCAGAATTAAGATTCAAATCCAAAGAACAGTATGTTTATTTCTATAACACCATCACATTTGGTGACAATGCACCTTTAAATGTTTCCTGCCAGCTTTGACTAGAATAGAAAAGAAAGACCTACAAGTTACAAAGTGAACATTAGAGCATCTAGTATGCAAACACTAAAATTAGCAGAAGTATCTGACATTTGCTTGTTCAGTAATTCACCCAACACAGTGGTTCATTCTACCAAGCAAGTACAAGTGGGTCATTCTTGAGAATTTCAATTTGTGGGGAACTTGTGACAGACCATTAGATGTGGCATCATTTTTATAAGTTGTTGCCAAAATCTGCCTTCTGACTTCCTCATTTGTGCTGTTAGAACATTCACATAAGATATAATCCCTCAGCTGTATAAAACCATTAAAATACTTGAAGACAGAATTGTTTCCCCACAGATTTTCACTCACTGTACAATATTTAGAAAATGGACTTAGAGAAAACCTGATTTTCAGTTGGTTGTACGTTTTGTTTTTAGTAGAAGATAGATATTCTTTTAAGAGAATTATTTTTTTTTCTATTGTTAGTATGGGTTTAAAATTTTCTACATGCATGCTCGACTAAAGAGCTAATATTTATTCCTATTCCTGAGGACTTTAGGTTATAAGAGCAATATCTGATATCTGCTATAGGTAAATTCTATACCATTAATGGTAGTTATATTGCCTCTCTATGAAGCTTCCTTTCAGGGCTTCAAATAAAAACAGAAAGGAAGAGTGGTATGTAGAGGCTGTCTCTCGTAGACCACGTTGGTCTGGGGAAGCAACAATCATGTCAGAATCCTAGAGTCAGGCCTACAGCACACATTTCTTGTTTTTCCATTCTGAGACACAAGCAGAGGGGAAGCTCAACGGTGGTGTGACTTCGGAAGCAATTCAGAGAGACACTTCACCTGCAACACATGCAAGTCTGATTAAATTATCTTTGGCAAGAAAGAAAAAAAGAGACAAGGAGAGAGAGAGAAAGAGAGGACAGAAAGAGAGAGTGAGAAAGAAAGAAAAGAAGGAAAAAAGAGGGATGCCTGGGTGGTTCAATTGGTTAAAGCCTCTGTCTTTGGCTCAGGGCGTGATCCCAGGGTTCTGGGATCAATCCCTGCATCAGGCTCTCTGGCAGGGAGCCTCCTTCTTCCTTTCTCTCTGCCTGTCTCTCTGACTACTTGTGATCTCTGTCTGTCAAATAAATAAATAAAATATTTAAAAAAGGAAGAAAGAAAGAAAGAAAAGAAAGCAATCAATGAAAAACACTTTTTATACTTTTTATAACTGATGCCGTTTTGCTTATTAAAGTTCTGATTTAACAGCTGCCTGAGATCATTCATTCAATTTTAGTTCAGCAAGAAAAAGGAAGTCTCTATGTTCTTTATACCATAGCTCCCCTAAAACACCAATAATCATTAACTAGAAAAAACATATTTTCATAATATAAGCCCTAAATAATATTATGTTTACCCAAAGGAAAAAGAATCAGTATATATGATACTCCATAATATGCATAGTGGGGAGATTTCCTCTGGCATAAGTAAATTCTTGTGTAGGCTAAAACAGCTTCATGAAGATGTCTTCAAGATGCTGTTTTAGGGGCACCTGGGTGGCTCAGTGGGTTAAGCCTCTGCCTTCGGCTCAGGTCATGATCTCAGGGTCCTGGGATTGAGCTCCGCATCGGGCTCTCTGCTCAGCAGGGAGCCTGCTTCCCTTCCTCTCTCTCTGCCTGCCTGTCTGCCTACTTGTGATCTCGGCCTGTCAAATAAATAAATAAAATCTTTAAAAAAAAAAATGCTGTTTTAGAAAAAGTTTTCAGGCTGCACTTGATTTTCCCTTTCCTTATCTCTATTAATTTAAGGAAAATTATAGCACAAAGGAACATTATAATGATTTATGATTTCTTGCAGTAAATGTTGGGTAGAAAAATCAGTAAATGAATGAGATAAACCCATAGCTATTACTGTGAAATCATAATTTGTTTTCATGAACTATAAATAATAGTCTATAATAGAAGAAAAGAAATTAAGCTTATAAAGAAATACCAATAGAGATGCAGACAATGATTTCATAAAATTATATTTTGGAGCAGCATTAGTAATATCTTACATTTAGAGATAGCCTTTACATCTAGTGATAATAGGAAAATAATATGTAAACATATTCATTCCTAAGCCTTTCTGTAATATTTCCACAGAATAGTGAGTCAAAGAAATGCTCGTATTAGAAACTGACATGGTATGATACAAGGTAATATACGTTGCTCCCACCTTGGGCTAAGCTCTGTTTTGTATATCATGTAATTTTGTCATTCAAAAAAAAAAACCCTACTGTTTCTATCTATATTTTCCTGATGTGTTAAGAATGAGTAGATTAAATGAACTTCCAGTTAACACATAATAGTTGGTAGAGCACCGATTTGATTTGAACCTGTTGTGTCTGCTTCCAAAGTTCATGCTGTTAATCAGGATTTGCCCTCTCTTCCTTAGAATTGTCACAAATACTCAGCTTAACAATTGTCAGGATGATTGAATCTCATTTTTATTGCTTAGTGCTCTCGTGCTAATATGCAGCCAACAAAACACTTCAAACCAGTGTGATTCCATCCAGAAACATAAGTAACAAGGCACCCCCTCTAATTCTGGTGGGCTTCAAAATGTGCACTCCTGGTATCTCATTAATGTAAGAAATTGGGATTTTTCAAAGCACCTCTGTTTCCATGACTATGATGCCATTATAGTAAGCAAAGTTTTCTTGAACCTTTTAGTTGTGAATTCCTATACTGTACCTTTATACACTTTTTTTTTGTACTGACTAATGAAAGCATGATATCCAATATGCATTAATTTGTTGTTTGTAAAGACATCTAAGGGTATACTAAATTTGCCTCTTTCTCTGTGTTACCAGCTTCTATTCATCTGATTCATTTTAGGTGTCTTCTGCTATAGGGATTCCATAAGCACCATTCTTTCTGATACTCCCTTAATAGGACTACTTATAGGACAATAGCCTTCCCAATGTTATCCATCTTCACTGGCTGCTCCTCAGTCGTCTTCACTAATCATGCTTAAATTCCTACTTCTAAACATTGGAGGTCCAAGACTCAACACTTAGACCTTTCTGGGATTATTTCATCCACACCTATAGCTTTAAGTGCAATCTCTTAGCTAATAGACAATCCTAAATTGTGTATCTCAACATGAATATATCCAAATGCTCACTTGACCGTCCCATGTGGAGGTCTAAATAGGTATTTCAAACTCCTATGACCAAAATAAACTTCTTGATTTTCCACTCCATCCAATAACCAAAATTAAGCAATGAAACAAGGAAACCAACAACAACAGCAAAAAGCCCTGCTCACACCCCTCTCATTCCCAGCCTTGGTAAATAGTACCACCACCACCACTCACCTCTGAGAGCTAAGTTAATGCTCTCACTTATAATCCATCATCACACCTTGAGGCTTTTAGATTATTTTCTTTTTAGTTTTATTTATTTATTTGACAGAGAGAGAGATCACAAGTAGGCAGAGAGGCAGGCAGAGAGAGGGAACAGGCCTCCTGCTGAGCAGAGAGCCCAATGCGAGGCTTGATCCCAGGACCCTGAGACCATGACCCAAGTCGAAGGCAGAGGCTTAACCCACTGAGCCACCCAGGCACCCTGAGGCTTTATCTTCAAAGTATATTCCTAGTTCACTCACATCTCACATCACTGCAAAGTGTCATGGCTCACCCGGTCTCTCAGCCCAGCTTCTAACTGGTCTGCCTACTTCTGCTCAGACTCCTCTAAATCTACTGTCAGACTCAACAGTTTCAATCACCAGCTCTGGACCATGTGAGAGACAATTTCTGCTCCTGTTTCCTCATTTGTTAAATAAGGAAAATAAAATAAATAGCTCAAAGATTTGATGTGAGTATGACATAAGGTATTCAAGATAAAATACTTTCCATAGAGTTGGCACATCATTAGCAGTTAGTTACTATTTTCGAGCCGATGTTAATAGTCAATTTTAATGCACAAATTTGGTCATGTCATTTCTCTGATCCATCACACTTGATCAAAATCCAAAGTTACTCACATGACCCCCAAACTCTAAAAGGTCTGGACCATTATTACACATGATCCCATTTCTAACTACTGTTTCCCAGCCTACTGTATGCACACCTCTTTTCCCAGTGTTTCCTGAATTTTCTAAGCTCTTGCAGCCTCACTTCCTGTTTCCAGATGTCTCTGCTTACACCTCTTCACCTAGATCTTTGCAATACTTTCTTATTTCATTTATGAAATGAGATTTAGATTTTACCTAAATCTCAGGGATGACATGCCCTCCCTATCAAAAATAACACCCTCTAACATTCTCCCTTCTTTTTACCTTGCTTTATTTTACTTCATATCATTCATCACAACCTGATATTTAATTGCCTATATTTATTTGTTCATTTCCAGTCCCTCTTAAAAGTGAGTAAACTCGATGATGAAAATAAAGATTTATCTCAACAAGATTTTTGTTCACCTCCATGTTCCAGCACTTGGAATGATACCTAGTACTAATAGGTGTGCAATAAATATTAGATGAATGAGGATAGCCTAAAATGCATTATAATTATCTTTTCACATTTGTCTGTCTCCCCCAGTAGGCAGCAACCTATTTTCATTACTTTATGCACACAAAGGTTATGTCTTTTGCATGGATTATTATGGCCTAAATCCTATGTTTCAATGGCAAAGACAATTACCACTGGAGAAAAGAGACAGAGGGCAAGGACTGAGGACAGGAGTGGTGGTACAGTACCTGGGGGAAGGCTTGAGAAATAGGGAGATCAGAAAAATACTTGAACAGTCAAACCCTCTTAATGTGCTTATGCTTTTAAATATTACTTTCACAAGATTTTTCTAGAGGCTCCTCCAGGAGTTCATATTTTCAGAAATGCATTTCATTCAAAATTCGCTTTGCTAAAATCAACTCGAGAGAGCAGAAATCATCTCTGTTCAAAAACTCAATCAAAGATACGTTTATTACCAAAGGAGAAGGTGCAAGATTCATTTGATCTTTTTAAGAACAACGAGGAAAATTCATTGAGACTTCATTCATGAATTCACCAAGATTCATTTCAACTGGGTCTGGCGTACAGCAATCTATTCCAGGGGAAACAGAACCCGGCAATGAAGAAGCGCATGCGCAAGTCATTTTCTGACCTGACTAGGAGCCCGAGGACAGGGCTCTAACCACACGAATTTGTGCTAACTGGAGAGGAGAGCAGCAGGATACCCATAAAGATCCGGGGCTGGAAGGCAAACAGCTGGCTCTGGTAGTTCTGGTGCTGATACTTCCTAGCTTCCAGAACACGGGAACGTTTCGTTACTTCGTCACGCTCGTAGCATGGATGCTAACAGGATTGCTCTAAGTAGCTATGAATGTCACTTGGTTCAAGCATGCACCAAGTTCTGGAAAGGACGGGCAGCACGGCCCTTCCTGGGGGGTAGCTTCTAAACGAAATACTCCAGAAGTTACCGAGCGGTATACGATAGAGAGAGCATGCTGACGCTGGTAAGCAAGAGAGAGATCATTCTAGTCTACTTCCCCCAGTGTGCTATATTCCAGACTTATCTGTCATTTTCTGGTTTGCAAGAGGTGCACTGTCTCTTCTGCCTGAAATGAAACTAGAGTAGGCCCACCTTGTCCCCACAGTCCACGTTTCTTCATAACTCAGCTCTTCTGGTGACCACTTGTGCAAAATTTCTCTTATCTGTCCTACCAGGAATTCTAAAGGGCAAGGACTCTGTGTTTTATTCAACACTTACCATCATAGTATAGTACAAATGCCTCTCACATGAGTAGGTGTTCAATACATATTTGTTGGGTGAATTAACAAGTAATTTTAATCCACATCTCTGAAGAGTTAGGAATATAATAAGGAGACAACAGAGGGATGAGACGTGTAAGAGACAAGAAATTTGAAGAACATCTTGAACAATTTGCTTTTTCATGTAAGATAGATGAAACATAACAGAAGCACCATGTATTATTGTATATGGAATCTGTCACATATGTTCAATAAATACTCACTGAATAAATAAATGTACAATTAAGTGAATGCATAGACAGTTAACTTAAGCCCTCAGGGACTCTGATAGAAGATATTCTAGGTGTGATTATAACAGAAGGAACAGCACTTAACTGTTAAAATGAAATGAATTACAATTTCAGGAATGAAAACATAAGGATTGTTTGGGGATTTTTTTTTTTTTTTTGCCTATCAGATTAGTAGTTGTCCAAAATACCTTGATTAATAGTTGTATGTGTTCATAATTGTGATTGTGAAGGGGCAAAGAGTGGCTGTAAAAGAGTTTCTCCTACATTTACAAAGATGGTGAAAATGTTATTTATATTTTTTCTATGTATACGAAGGTTCACATTTACAATAGTAACCTAAGAGCCAAATGTAACCACAAACAGATTTACTGAAGGGAGGAAAAATTTTTGCTGGAAAGATAAATTCAGTTTCGAATTTGTTCAAATTGAAGTGTCTATGGGAATTTCTAGCTGTAGCAGAGGCTTAGGGCAAGTTTTGAAATCTCTTTTGCCCCTATTTCATTAAGGCACAGTAGTTCTAACAGTATCAGACTCATAAGATCCTGGTATTAAAAGCATAGATCTATGTGAAATGTTAAAATTATGACTGGCAATGAATATTCAATGGATATTAGCCATTTTTTCTAAGATTTATGTATTTATTTGAGAAAGAGAGAGAGAGAATTTAACAGGCTTCTCACTGAGGTCAGAGGCTGATGCAGCACTCAATTCCAAGACCCTGAGATCATGACCTGAGCTGAAACCAAGAGTGAGGCACTTAACTGACTGTGCCACCTAGGTGTCCTGGATTAGCCATTATTTTAATAATATTGGTGATATTAATATTAAGAAGTCTACTAGAGAGCAGAATATATAGGTCTAGAATGAAGGAAAGAGATCAGGGTTATCCACACACATTTGGGAAAACCCAGTATAGAGATGATGATTAAATCTATAATGAAAATTGAGTTTCCCTAGAGTGAGAGAGAATAATTGGAGAAAAATTGAGATAGAAGGGAAATCTCTCAGGAATATTTATATTCATATTGTGGATAGTAGGGTTTATTCAGTGAGGAGATAAAAAGAAATTGAAATAATGTGGGCCTTTTTAAAAGAAAGTCACTATAGAGATTGCTAAACAAAACATTTCTATTGATTTAGATATTTGCAGGGCTGGTCATAAAATACGACTTGAAGAAAAACACATTATGTAAAAATAATGTGCTATAAAAAGTTTCTTTGGAGAAGAGGCTGATTTATGTTGAACTTTGCCTTCATTTTCTTAGTAATTTCTGCTCTGGCTCCAAACTCAGCCAATGTGATGTACCCTCTTTTGACAGTAGCGAGGCAGTTGTCTATTATTACTGGAGGGCATCTGTCATGGAGCTCTAGCCTAAGTGACTAAGTACAGTAGCCTTTTGTCTACACATACCACTGTCCCATGGGGACTGCACTAAATACCGTTTTCTCCACTTCATTATATGTCCAGTGATATTTGAGTATTCATTATACATCTGAGCTCCCGGCATTTGTATGGCTGCTTGGTGAGTCCAATCCTCAATTCATTTTTTCTCTTAATTCATTTTAAAAAAATTTAGACTCCATTTGTATCACTGAGCATCATCTGGTGACCTGGATTTTCCCATGTGAGAGTTACAAGTGCTAACTCTGACACAATCATGCCCTGATATGAAACCTGCTTCTACCTCTTACCAGCTCCATGAGTCGGAACAAATTATTTTACTGCTCCGTGTCCTTGTGCCTCACAATCCTTGTTTGTAAAATGAGGGTTATGACTAGAGTGTGAACTTCACTGAATGATGCCTTGCACATAATATGTGCTTTGTAAGTATGAGCTATTATTATTATTATTACTTTGCAGAAGCATTAAATACTCAAGGATGAATAAAACATATTTATTCCCTGTCTTCAGGAAGCTTATGCTATAATAATGGAAATAAATGTTTAAGCAAATCACTGAAAATATAGCATCATTGTTGGATCAGAGAGATGTTTACTAGGTACAGCATTTGCACACACAAAGTACTTAATCAGCTTTGCTTGGGGTGCAGGGGGTAGGGAGATCCAGGTTAGGTTTTATAAGAAAAGACCATCTTTCACATGCTACTTGAAAGATTACTAGGCTTATGCCAAATTATGTATTTTTGTTGAGCTTTATTAGTAGAGAAGGGGAAATAAAAAGGGAATCATTATCATGTGGATGCCTGTGAGTGAGAGCTGGCCAAATGGATAGGACACATTATGGAAAACAAAGATAAAACAGAAAAAGTGAAAATAGCAAATTATGGATGTTTTTCAGGCATAAATGATCAATTTTGTGCTTTAAAATGTTTTCTTGTTTTGCCATTGTATTTGGAAAGACAGCATGTTAATAGGCATGATGTGATAATGTGTAAGTAATGAAGATAAACCTGAGAACCAAACATGGAAATGTTTTAAAATTTATACATTGCTATACAGTACTACTAAATTTTTATATGCAGAAGTTTTATATAAACTACAAACCCAGATATTAGTATTTTATAACTAATATAGAGCTAAAAAATCACTCTTTATAAACATATTAAAAATAAACATTAAAATGTATATCGGGCATATACTCAGTCTATAATTTTAACCACTTCTTAAAATTTTTACATGCAAAATATTTTCACATTTTCTGGAAGCAAGTTAATATGTAATAATGGCAGCTTGTGTTTGTATTTATAATCCCACCTTTTTCAAAATTGGTCTTGGGACAACCAATAAGCAAAGATGGCCATGTATGTTTGTTTACCTATTATTAGATTGCATGATTTTGTTTTCCTCATAAATATTTAAGACACCAAGAAAAATAAATGCAAATGCTTGCTTAAAAATGTATAACAACATTTAAAATTGTATTATTATCAAGTGTCATTCTGTTTCTCTGGTCAGTTTTATGTCATCTACCCCAATGGGAGCTTGAAAATTTCTGCATACAAATTCAATCCCAAAAGTGCATCCTAATTCAAAAGTTACACCATTAGTTATGGAAAAAATAAAAGTGTCCTTCTTGGCAGAGGCCTCCTATTTTTCTTATATATAGCTGTTTGAGAACTAAAGAGATCCACTGTGGTAAAGGGCAGGGAGAGCTAGGAAATAGGGCTGGAATTGGGACTCACCCCTGGTTATAATCTTGACTTGGCCTTTCCCAGCTGTAAACAGTTGACCTATGACTTAACTTCTCTATGCCTCAGTCAAGGAAATGAGTGTCCTGAAGATAATCATGACACTGAAAACTATATTGGTAACTAGTTATCCTTTGATGTTGGAAACTATCAGATAGTTGAGATATATGCTTTTTCCCATCTCCAGAAAACCATTTCTAGATATTGAAGCACAATTTTATTCCCCATTTTTGTTGTTGTTATTAATTGTTGTATTTTGATGAAAATGCTGATGACACATGGTGTAAATGTGACTCCAACTTCTTTCCTTTGTAGAGGTGGTTTTACAACTAATTATGAAGTACACATCTTGGAAAATGAATTTTGAAAAACCAAATACTTGAAAATAAATTTCAAATTATAAAAAGATATTTGAAGGTATAATTTTGTGCTTGGGTTTAGTCATTTTGACTCTTATATGTTCTACCTAAATAGTTGCTTAATTTTTTAAACCCTTTTTAAATCTCTATAATTACAGTGATCCATGTAATATTTTTTAATGGAAAAACTTAGAAGGTATCTCAGCAGTGTTATAAATAATTAGTAGAATAAATACCACAGAGGATGTGGAATTTCTTTTAATACACACATGAACATACACACGCACAGAAACATAAACAACATTAAATAAAAATGAACAAAGACATGTTTATCTCTTTAACACAAATAGCTGACAAGATAATGCACATAAAACAGACCTGAAAGGCTTTTACAATACAGACTAAATATAGTTATAAATCTGAGAATGCATTTTAATTTAAAATGAACCCCAAATAAAGATGACAACTTCACACTGCTTATCCATATTAACCCTCACTGAGAACTAAGGCACATATTTGCAAGAAGAATATGTAAAGACTGATATGTTGTCTATTATTTCAGAATCAGGTAAAATTAGTGGTTACATATGCTTGTAACTCATGACTTAGACTTCAGTAAAATTGTCCTCTGATCAGTTGAGATAACAAGCCAAACCAAATAAAATTTGGGGAGGGAGAGAAGGCAGTTTATAATACTACAGATTTCCATTTTCATAAGTATTTTAAGAACCTCACTGATCATTTTTATGAGGTTATATCCTTTTAAATCTGTAAATATTTACACAAAAGTGTTTTTAGATATGGTTCAAATATATCAATAGCTTAAAATTATAAGAAGCACAAGATTTTTTTAACACAAAATTCTTGACCATGAGATGTTGGGGGTAAAAGTGATTTTTACATAAAAACCTTCTAAATTACATTATAATGAGCCAAAAAAAAAAGGCATGGAAAATATGCTCAAGTTAACTTATAATCAATTTTTATTACAATTCTTACCAAATGGACTTCCTTACCTATTAATATTGGCAATATGATGGGGGATACTTAAAATAGCATGTCTATAATGTATGAATTCCTAAATGTAAAATGCATTTTTCTTTGGTTTAGGAAACCCAATGAAAGTGTAAATTCCTTCAAAATGCTTTCCATTTGAAATTAAATATCCTTTTTTAATTTGGGTATAATTTAATGGAAATGTTTAAGTAAATTTTTTTAAATGATAGTGACTTTCATTTTAAGAATTTTCATGAATAAATTCTCAGTTGGTAGGCCCATCATTAAGAAATTATGAGCTTGTTTTAAAAATACTTTTTTAAAATTTTTGCTACAGTTTGATTGTAAGATACTGTTTCGCTGCTGACCAAAATATGTTGAGTGTTATTTGAATTAAACTCTTATCTAAAGAAACAGATTGTAGATATATGTAAGCCATGCAGATGGCAACAATTTAAAATTACCAAACTGTGCAATTTGTTAACGGATTTAATCTGAGTCTTTGAAAACAGAGCTACTGATCAGATGTCAAATAAATTTACAGACAAGCAAAATTTACACAATCTAAATTTTGAGAGAGAGAAAAATATGAGTCTATATTTATAGATGTTGTTGATAAATATTATCAGATATGTACTCTTAATTAACATTTGAATGCCTTGGTTGAAAATTGTTGGGACAGAAATATAGAACTCTTGAATGTCACAGAGTCATCCATATACTGACAATAGTATTTCTAAGTGGGCAGGATCAAAGAACTGCATGCTTTAAAGAACATATAATACTTAGTCCTTAGAATACAGGTTTCAAATTTAGCCCTTACCTTCAGTTTATGTTTATTCAGGACACATTAAATAAATGTTTTTTCTTAGAATGAACCAGTAGCTGAATGACTGAAATTTAGAGGACAGAACGGCTTTTCTAATGGTTTGAGATGAGGAAACAAATTTGTAAATAATGCCAAAAACCTTTCTACATCAATTGGCACTCCAATGCACAAACTTACTCCTTCAAGCCATTTTTTAAAGAAGACACAATGTTACATTATGTTTTAAATTATATTAAATCTCCTTGCATCATTGTCATGAGATAGTCCTAGTATCCACATACTCCAGTTGAGAAGACAGAGACAAAGGGAGGCGTGAAACAAGGAGAGATAAAGCTAGAATCCTGGTTTTGACTCCCTCCCAAGTGCTTAATCCACTCCCCCACATTCCAATTTACAATAAAATGAAATTGGCACATTAACCTGAAAGGAAAAAAAAAAAGAAAGAAAAATGACCAAATTCATTCAGCGAATTCAGGCATACCCAATGAAGTAACAGTGAGTTTATGCTTATTTGTAAAGGAATCTGGTCTGTACAATAGCACAATTGACTTATACCTAGTGGGGGGAAAAGGCAATTAGAGAATAATCTGGAAGTGCTTGAGAGAGGAATTAAAATAAACAATTGGCTTGTGCTCATTGTAAAGTGACTTTAAAAAGAGATTCTGATGAGCACATATATTAAAAATAGAGTTCCCGCTCTTCCTGCTCCATTGAAGAGCCTCCCACTTCCTACAAAATGTCTATAAATTGTGTGACTCTTTAAGTACATGGAGGAATATCGCACATTTACAATTATTGGGTAAGAATATGTGAGTCATGCAGAAATAGAGCTTTGCAGGAAATTTTTATTTCATTGGAGAAATTCTTAGTCATTTATTACAGCTATTAAGAAGACTCTGAAACTGTCAGACCTGTCTTTGACAAAATGAACTGTATTCCAAGTGCCCTCCAAGCAAAATCTCTCATTAAAGACAGGCCAGAAATAGATGGGATATGATGGAGAAAAAGCAAAAAAGCAAGATGAATGAAACTAAAAACTGAGGGACCATCTGAGGTGTAATATATGAAAAATGGCAGTTGTACTTAAGGGCAGGAAGAGAATGTAAAATGGTAAAGCATGAAGGAAAAGAATAGAGACAGGATATAAAATGTATACACAAATTCTTATGATCCAGGTTTACTCCAGGCACTTCCTTGCTTGTACTAGGTAGTAGGTCATTCGCATTCATCTCTGTGCCTGAATACCATATTTATATAAATATCTTTGAACCTTCATGTACTTAGAGTGCCATATACTGCCTATGAGCTGGTGTTATTTGAAAACATAGACATAGAGAAAGTATAATTTACTGATAGAACCTAATCGAATTTCCAGTGTCATAGTCTAGTCAAAGCAATACAGTAAGAAATGAACCCCTCCTTTTAATCAAATTGGTTACAACTTTCACAAACCATTTAATACATCCCCCGATTTTCTTTCAGAATATCATGATGGTTTTTTTTTATACTTACCCATCTTTCATGTTGGTGATTTAAAAATAAACCAATTTTAAGTATTAGAATCCCTTGGACAAAATTATTTTACTTTTAAACATATATATACCTCATTCTTCTATTTCCTTCAATAAGCTTATTTTGACCTCATATAAAATTTGTGAGACTTAACCAATAAACTCTCCAAAGTTCATAGTATATTAATAGAGCATATATTATCAACTAAAATTGATAAGACAGAATTTATGCAACTAAGTCAGTCAAAACATTACTTACTTCAGTCAAATTAGAGGTAAATAGATTATTTGCCTAAATTACAAGTTAATTTACACAACAGACTAGACGGCTCTCAAAGTGCAATAGATAATATATTCTACACAGCTGAAAACAAGTTAACCCACAGATACATTTCAAGGTAGAGGTGATTCTTGAGTTTTTTTTTTTTAATTTACTAGATTCATAACTCTAGTATGTGATGAGATAGGGGATAGAAAGAAGGGGAGAAAACACACTGAATTCTAATTAGTTTCAGTAAGTGTTCTTTTTAAATGGTATGGTTAAGGTGTTGTGTTGTGATCATCCTGTAGGGTTGTTATACTGTTAATGCTTGTCTGCATTTGCTTAATTTCCTGCCATGACCACTAAAATATTTAACATATTTGCAGAGTGGAAAGTCAAGATTACTGTATTTTTAAGCAGATGCATTTGCATACTCATCCATTAAACAATAAGTATATTAAAACCCACCAATTTTTTGAAAGAAATTTTAATGTGCAATTTCGAAGAACTAAAATGTCTTAATAATTTTAGAACTTACGTACAAAGGACTGCCTAAATACTGAAATGATCACCTTTATAAAAAGACTTAATCAGAACTGTTTAAGTTTCTCATTAGTACTCTTGTAAAACAATAAATGACCACATTTTTGGAAACATGTAAGCCTGGAAATGCGTTCCCTGATGGAATTTGTAGAGCAAGTCACCATTCTGGCTCTTTAATAGGACTGTAAAAACAACTGATCTTACAACACACAGTGTAATGGCTGATGGTAGCAATGTAGGACATTGATATCTACCAAAAAATAAGAAATGTGATCAATTCAGTCATAGTTCTTCATATGCCCAAAGCACTTAATGATTGTAGACTTGGAATACTGAAAATGTTACTCATTTTAGCTGAAAAAGAGAAAGTTATTTCTACTCTATTACATTTGTACTTAGTTGACCTATAAATTGAGCAAAGATGTATTTGTTTGATAGAAACAGCCAGGTTTGTTTCGGAATAAACTTAAATATACTTTTTGATTTCTCACTATGATTAGTTTAAAGAACTATTCAATAAAAAAAATAAAGATCTTTGCCTTTTGTAAGAACATGTTTTATGTATGATTGAAGTTTTTACAACACTCTGAGAAAGCCATCCGATGTTAGATTTAAAAATAAAATCAAAAGCATTTTCCGACATAGTACACATGAAAAATTGGAAATTCCAATATCTTCAATAGAAGTTGTAGAAAGTGTATGTCTCCTTGGAGTTTGACACCCACTTAACACAGCAGAAAATAAGGTACTATACTGTAAACAAAAAAGTACAGTAGAGGACAGTTGTAAATTTACATAAGAATAGTTCATAAACATTTTGGTCTTTCCAGAACAGTTTTTATATAAAATGAATAAAAAAACCTTTAGACAGCTGTCATCACTCTTGTTTGACCACTTTTCACTTATATGCACACAGACATATTTATATAGCAATATATTGATGCACCGTTACATGGATATTAAACTATGATTACTGCTTTGTAACTGAGATGTGCATTATCCAATCAACATTATCCATAGTTGAAATATTCTTGCATTATGTATTGTTGTCATGTTGTATCTATAAAAACATGAAAATATAACTTTACATTATTCAATTATTTACATTAGTTCAAGCTTGACAGAGAAAAATCGATAAGCTACAATTTTTAGAAGAGTAGGCCCAGAGGTACAATAAATAGCATTGATTGTGTAGTCATCTTTTTCATTTTTAAAAACTCATTTGAAGTACAATATGGAAACAATTAGTCTGCAATTTGGTCATTCTAGCATTAATTATTAAAACTTAAAATGCACCTCCAACATTCCTGATGAGGAGAAATGCACAGAAATTATATTGTATTATCTTGGAATTTGTGATCGGGAACGTTAAATTTGGTGAAGAACATCATGATACTACATATCACCATGTTCGATCCCTCATTGAACACATTCTCCTTCCCTTCTGTGAAACATAATCAATGAAACTGTTTTCATAGCACTTAGAAGATACCAAGTGCTACACAAAGGCTTGCTTGCAGAAATAATGAGAATAAAAAATATTAAAAATTACTACTTGATGTTAACAATTGTTTAAAACCCTAAATTAATTTTATTTTAGGGGGCTTTAAGAGAAATAAATGGCCTTTTATGAAGGGAAAGAGAGTTCCTTTAAATTTTTAACTAGAGAAATATAAGCTCTTTAGTCAAAAGTTATAGAAATGTGATGTTTTATCCCCAACTGGGCATATTAAAAGAGCCATTCCACCTGAGGAGTAAGTATAAATGTAAGATATTAAAGTTGTTTTTACTGATGGCAATGGGAAGAAATTATGCTGCAGGTGACTCAAAAGTTCTTAAATTATTCTTAATATATAAGGCTTATGACAGCTCTTATAATTCGGAAAATAAAAAAGTTAGATTTAGTTTATGGACTTTGATCCATGGGCAAATATTTAAAAAGCTGCTTTCTAGGCATTCCTAACTTCATTTGCAACTAATACTTCTCTTCTGCAAGCTCAAACATTATAAATGGAACCTCACATATTATATTTGTTTTTTAATATTAGTTTTTTAAATCTATTAGCATTTATCCACATAGATTAAATGCTTTATGTTAAATATTTCTTTACATATAGTAAGATATACTAAAAACAGATTCAGATATTGTTTTGGGACAAGTTTCTACTCTAGAAACCGCCTGGCCTTCTGAAAAGGGACAATTTTCTCTGGGAACCTAGCAATTTGATAACA
>NW_019154087.1:48947282-49067282 GCF_002288905.1 Enhydra lutris kenyoni | reverse complement strand
TCAAATGCTTCCAGAGTAACACTGATTTTTCAAAGAAATATCCTTGGGGCATGAAAATTTTTCTTTAATAAGCCAGAAAATTTGATTTGGAATATTTAAACACTAAAATACTACTTACTACAATATATACTGGAAAAAACATTCTTATAAGTGACAGGAAAGAAAGAAGGGCTACTTGCAGCAGTATAATTGAGGGAATATTTATCTTAAGATTAATTGACTCAAAAGCAAAGACAGACATCAGA
The DNA here is from genome assembly GCF_002288905.1 of Enhydra lutris kenyoni. Taxonomy (NCBI): domain Eukaryota; kingdom Metazoa; phylum Chordata; class Mammalia; order Carnivora; family Mustelidae; genus Enhydra; species Enhydra lutris. The sequence continues at coordinate 49,067,037 of NW_019154087.1, read as the reverse complement.
AGAGTTACTTAATACTTTATCAGAGCAAAAAAGAAAGCTGAGCACAGAGTTGGAAAGTCATAGCATTTGAGTATCTGTTTATTTTTCTGTTCACAATTTTCTCAACTGACTTTAATCCCTCTTGCAAAGGTGACTCTGAATAACCCCTTTTATTATTGTAATATAGGAAGCTTGAAATGGAAATGTGAAATTGAAAACTTACTTTTAAGAGTCATTAGATTTGGGGGGATTTTGTTTGCTTTTATTCTATGAACTTAAAAAAATATAATCTTTATCTTAGAGAAAACAAGGATAGATCAATTCATTATAAGCAAACATAATATAGATCCAAATTTGTATAGAATACTGCCCTAGGAATTAGGGCAAATATATGCATACCTATATGTATACATAGACATATACATATGCATACACACACACACACACACACACCCCACACATAAACACGTACTCTATCTTAGTGAAAATCTAGAGTTGAGTGTAAATAAAGTTGGGGCAAGCTTGTATCACCAAAGTTTATAATTCAGGTAATAGTGAGAAGTGCTCCTCCCCATTGCCTCTATCTGAATAGTGACTGCTTCATAGAGACAGCCTGTGGACCATGTCAGCCCAGTGGTCTGTGCTGTGAGAAGACCCAGAAGTCCTCCTGAAAAAACATTTCACCCTAAACTTACATGAGTTCCCTACTTAATAATATTTTTATTATCTAATAATTTATCTAAACCATTCTTAAATCTGTTTCTATTTCTAAACACTACCCTTTCTTGAGAAAACAGATTTAAAACTTAATTACCTAACAAATCAGGCTTCCTCTCTGTTGTGACAGTACATTCATGACAGTGAAAACTTCACTAGGTCCCCAACTAGGGAAGCTTTATCTTCATAACCTCATGGTGTCTAGCACATCTTGGATGTAAGAGATACATAATTAATGTATGCTAACTGAATACCCTGAGAATTGGTTAGAAAGAAGACCATCTTTGTTTATCTGCATCTTTGCTGTAGAAGATATTTATACTGTTTTTACATTCTCCCTTCATAGTCTCTACCAAATTAAAAGATGCTACATTACTTGAGTTTGATTATATATCATGCAATCTCATAAAACTTCAGGGTCTTTTTGTAACATGAATTTCCACAAAAATGGGTAATATCAAAATGTTTTGGAAAAAAATCACATGCTGATAAAGAAGAGTTCAAAATTATAGAATAATTGTATCAAATCATTCATTAAATATCAATTATTCTAAGTTCAAAACATAAGTTTGGGGACATAACTATATTTCATAAAATGCTTCATAAATATGTATGCCCTTCAGGGAAAATCCAAAAATTAACAATGATGTGAAAGGAAAAACAGAAATTAAACTAAATGTGACTTCTCTTTAAAGACTATTTTTAGATTTATATATTCAAGTTTTTCCAAACATACTTTCTTTTTAATTCTAGTATAATTAACATGTTATATTAGTTTCAGGTGTATAATAAATATAGCAACTCAAAAATTCTATACATTACTCAGTGAGCCTCATAATAAGTGTGTTCTTTATCCCCTTCACCTGTCTCACCCATTCCACCTACATGGTAACCATGAGTTTGTTCTCTACTCAAGAGTTCTTTTTCATTTGTAAAGACTAAATTTCTGAAGGGACATTTAAATGACTAGAAATATGTAAAAAATAATATTCATTAAGTGGAGAAAAAATTTCCTGTTTTGTTCATAAAATCTTACCTGTTAAAGATATTTTTCAATGTATGAATAAAATATTATTTCTAAGGAGTACAGGATTTTAAAATACAAAAAGCATTAGTGGTTTTTTAAAAAGGATTAATTTATTTATTTGAGATAGTGCAAGTGGGGTTAGGGGCAAAGGGGGAGAGAGAGAGAATCTTAAGCAGACTCCCCACTGAACATGGAGCTCTACGCATTATAAATCTCACAAACCTGAGTTCATGGCCTTGAAATCATTTCCTGAGATGAAATCAAGAGTTAGATGCTCAGTCACCTGAGCCACCCAGGCACCCCTAGCTATAATGTTTTGACAGAGCTACTCAACCTCTGTGTTTGTAGTTTTGAATCATTTGGAAAATAATGCAAGTTCAGATATGGTAATCTAGACATGTAAGTTCTACTAAGTTAAATCAGTTAATTTTGTGTTTAGGCTTCAAATGCATTATAACATGGCATTTTTTTTTTTAAGATTTTATTTAGTTATTTGACAGACAGAGATCACAAGTAGGCAGAGAGTCAGGCAGAGAGAGAGAGGAAGGGAAGCAGGCTCTCTGCTGAGCAGAGAGCCCCATGTGGGGCTCAATCCCAGGACCCTGAGACCATGACCCAAGCCAAAGGCAGAGGCTTAACCCACTGAGCCACCCAGGCACCCCCATGGCATATTTTTTCAACTGAGTAGGATTTTATGATATCATGGTGGATTAATAAAAACCTATAACTTAATATAATTAAAATTGTAAATTAAATTAATAAAATTAAATTGATAAAAATTAATAAAATTAAATTATAAAGTATCTGCTGATACCTCGTAAAGCTAAAAGTAATTTTTTTACAAGTCAGAATTTTTGAAAGATACATATATTTTTCCAATGGGTTCATTCATCTCCTAGTTCTTAGTTTACTGTTTACTTCCTTAACAAAGCTAATGAAATGTTTTCATAACTGTATCTGTTCAAGAACTATTTATTTGAACAAATTTGATCAAAGGTACACAAGGAGAGTAATTCACAAACAGTATAATAGTGTTTTGTTGAAAGCGTCATTCAATACATTTGATTTGAACTTTCTAACTGCCTTCAAAAAAAAGATAGAAATAATCTGACTAGATATTTACTGAGAGACAGTTCAGAGGATTTGTGTTTAATTTTTATTGACAACTTCAGGAAAATTATTAGTCTGAACTAAAAAAGTAAATAGATTTTACCTATAAAGCCTATTCTCCTCCAGAACCACAAAAACTGAAAAAGGAACCAGGATAAAAAGCAATCTAAAGGCCAAGGGAATCTCTCCCTAGGCTTCCCATCCAAAATCCTGCATGAGAAATTATAGTTATTTTTATTGCCAGGTTAGTTTAAGTGACAATGTTTAGTTTGGCCTAATTTGTGAGTTAATGGGTTATGTGATATACTGGAGAACACAATATGAACTTCCTAACTACTCCAGCCTCTTAATAAGTCATTAATAGAACATATTTACTATAGACTAAAAAGAAAAATGGGGATTTTTTTTCCAAATTAATAAAATCCCATATACTCAACTAAGGTAATATATATAAATACTGCTTCCTATTAAAATTCTGTACTTCAGCATTTACATTACAGATATTATTCTACAGAAAAAGCATCCAGAAAATTTAGGCAATTATCTGAAAAATGTAGGTCAAATACTGATCAAATTGACTCAATTAGCCCCCAGGGTGTGGACTTTAAAGATGAGTACCAGGCAGTGATGATCACCATCCTCCTTAATTTGTCTAAATTTGAACCTGTTTTACCACAGTAGAATAGAGAACACAGGCAATCATACTGACTTTTTAAATAAACCACACACTTTCTTATAATTTGTAATACTAGTCCCAAGAAAAGAGAATGATGCAATGTTGAAGGAAAATGAAGGACTGGCATTGGTTTCTAGTCTCCCAGGGCCATCTAAGCCTTTATTAGGAATCATTGTAACTCCCTTTCCACCTCTCTCCAAAATCTAGGTACTGCTTCTCACCAGATTTAAATGCCCTCAATATATACATATTTTAAAAATATCAACTACAGCTAAACCAAGAAAGACTGTAATTTTTAAGTTTAATGTTAAATCAAGGATAGCTGTTCTTTCAGGAAGTATGATAAAGGAAATGGATTTCTTCAGGATGGCAACTGTTACCACATTTTGATGAAGAGATAGTGATGTCTTGTTAAGAGAAGACAAATGATAGCTTGGTCAGGACAACATTCTGAACTACCCTGTGATTCTTAAGGAGCCAAAGCTCTTTGAACATGGCTACTCAAATCTCTTTCCATGGTTTGCTATTCGTAATAGGCATATTGATTTGACTAATATTTCACAAAAATAACACATGAAATTTTAGTGTCTATTTAGAAAATACAGCCACTATCTAGTGTTGTTGGGGAAAAGCTCCATATAAACTATACAGACCAGGAGCACGTGAGCAGCTCCATTGGTTGCATGTCAGACTCTGTTTCAGCTCAGATTATGATCGCAGGGTTGAGGGATCAAAGCCCTCATTGGGCTTCCCACTGGGTGAGAAGTCTGCTTGAGATTCTCTCTCTCTGCTTCCTCTGCCCCTCCCCCTGTTTGCACTTTCTCTGTCTCTAAAATAGATAAAATCTTTAAAAAACAAACAAACAAAAAACTAAACAGACTGGATAAGCTAAATAAGCCACTTTTCCCTTAGGAAAAAAAAAAATGATTAAAGGAAATTTTTACTATCCTTTTGAAGCATACACATTTACTCAAGAAATAGAAGCATAGGTGTTGCATTGAAGACATTCTTTACTAGACTATTCTTACACATTTCACTTTCAAAAAATAAATCTCATTTATCCACTAACTTCTGTAAAATATCAAAATACTTACTCAAAATATCAAGAGAATATTTGTTGTCAGAATGGAAGTTCTAAATGATTTCCAAACACACTAAGTGGAAATTTCCACATGGCTGATGTGACTCTACACCAGAAGTGAATTTAGAGTTTTAGAGCTGTGCTGTCCACTGTGGTAATCTCTAGACCTTATTTTCCCTTCAAACATGAACAGAGATACTTTTCATGACATACTCTTTTTTTTTTCCCCAGAAAAACTACAACATCTGAAGTAGTATAACAACTAGTAAGAAGGTAATTCTGTGAGTCAAAGAACTTAACCTAAGACATCCTGAATATATATTTTAGAGTGTCAATCAAAATGGTTCAGTTAGAAAAGCATTTGACTCTTGACTTGGGGTCTTGAGTAAGCCCCACCTTGGATGTAGAGATTACTAAAAAACAAATAAATAAATTGGAGTATCAAACTGTGAATTAATAACTTATTTCCTAGTCCATTTGGTTGACATTCTATAAAAATTTGCATTTGGGACAAAGGATAATTGCCCTTCATTTTACCATTTTACCATTTTGTCTGACTTTTTAGCCTTCCTGTGGAACTCATAGCATGCATGGCCTATTCCTTCATTTCCAGTGGCAGCCAAAATTCAAACTGTTCCTGGAAACCACTAGGCAAAAAAATAATAAATAAATAAATAAATAAATCACATAGGTCTTATTCTTGTTATTCTTTTTGGTCAACAAATCTGCAATCCCTACAAAAAATGCTTGTATGTTTTCTGAGTGATATTCACTTATTTCAGATAAGAATTTTAAAAATTCATTAGCATACATTGGAATTTTAATTTTTTTAAAGATTTTATTTATTTATTCAACAGAAAGAGAGATCACAAGTAGGCAGAGAGGCAGGCAGAGAGAGAGGGGGAAGTAGGCTCCCTGCTGAGCAGTGAGGCCCATGCGGGGTTTGATCCCAGGACCCTGAGATCATGACCTGAGCTTAAGGCAGAGGCTTAACCCACTGAACCCCCAGGCCACCCTGCATATAGAGAGCATCTGTTATTCATCATTTAGATGTAATTTCCAACATAAACAACATATAGTCAAATTGAACCAAGGGAATCTTGGTATTTTAAATTGAGTGCTCCTTGTCACTCTCTGTATCATGCATGATTTGAGGTCTTCATGTCCTACTACTTCTTTGAATGAAGAATGAAGCTAAAATAGCATTGACTTTTAAAGCTTCATCCTTCAATAGTTGCCATAACTATATATATTAAATGTGAATGGTATTTAAAGGTGAAGGTTATAAAATTGTTTTTGTGAAATTATTACAAAACAAGCAGTAAGAGAAGAAAAGCATATGGCCTTAGTAGGACAAAACAGAATGATCAGAAAAATGAGAGAAAGCATGAAAAAGCACTAGGGTTTCATGAATTAAAGGAGGAAAAAGTATTAAAAGAATTTGCACAATGGTATTAAACACAGTACAATTTTCACAATGCATGAAAGCATACACAAAACATTTCAAGCTGGCCAGAAAGACATTAAGTGATCCTTTTAGGAAGGCAATTTTCAGAGTTCTAAAGGAGACCAGATTTGAAATGAATGAAGGAGAAAATAGCAAGTATGGGGAAAAAAGGAGTTTCTGGGAAACAAATTTATGAATTTATCAGCTCAAAGGAATGAAAGAAGAGAAGCTGAAGGTAAAAGAGCATTGCCACAAAAGACTTTTCAAAATTATGGACCATCTGAACAAAGACAAAGAGAGATGGAAAGACTAGAAAAACATTATTAGGGCATAAATTTTAAAGCAACATTTTTGATAATTGGAAAGAGATGTTAAAGGCCCAAGCAGAGATATTAGCATTACAGAAAAGGGGACAACACTTCCTCTGACACCAGAAGAATAAAAACTTAAATATAAGAATGGAATAATATTGGCAAATATAAGAGCCAGATATATTTTCATGCCTGTGTCCAGCACTGAAAGTGGTTTTGTTTTAATACAAATTCCCCCAGTAAAAATCACATTAATGAAAATTGGGAATTAGAATATAATTGATCTCTTCAACATACTTAAAAAATATTTAATTTAGATTACTTATAAGAAAGTAAAATATCTAAAATAAGTCCATCTTATTTCCATTCCTGGGAGTCCTACAGCATATACATTAAGAAAACATTGTATTTACATTCCAAATACAAATTTATTTTAAAGGTCATGAGCTGAGAACATGGAGCAAAACATAAATAAAAACAATATAATAGCCCTGGGTGTTATATGCAACTAATGAATTATTGTACTCTACATCTGAAACTAATGATATACTATACTCTGGCTAATTGAATTTAAAATAAAAAAAAAAAAAACCCAACAACATAATAAAACACAAAAGTGCTTTGAAACTTGGACTTTATTTCAAATTTTGATACTACTTTTTCACTTTACTTGCCAATAACAATAGAAACAAACAAAAAACAAAGGCGGAAAAAAAAAAAAAGAAACCATAGAAACCTAAAAAGTATTTTGTATTTTGGATATAATGATTACATGTAATAAAATCCCTGGACCTCTTCTGAGTCTTTTGAAATCAGTCTTGCTAATAAATGCTTATCTCATTACATGGATAAAAATAAAAGACTATTTTCTTTTAAGGTTTACTTTTTTTTTTTTTTAAATTTAAAAAAAAAGCTCTTTTTTTTCCCAAATTTAAAAAAAAAAAAAAAAAACCACCAGCTGCAGAAATGGATCTCCACAGTGCAAATAAATGGGAAGGGAAAACTAAGAAGTTGGGTTGAACCAAGAGAGATTTCCAAAGAGTTTAATTACATCAATGTACCATTTCTGACTCCTTATTTAGCTAAAAAGAGAGAGGAAAAAATAGAGTTACTGCTCATCTATTGATTTTCTTTTGTATAATCAAAAACTACACTATTTATTTCATGTAAAATGTTAATAGGGAATATTCAAATAAAGTTGAACTTTTTTGCTCACTTAGACTCATTCAAATTTGATGTCTTAACACTAACTTTTAGGATTTAAAGTAAAGGAAAAATTTATATTCAAATGATCAATTCTGTGAGGTCATGAATCAATTCAGTGGAAAATATCCTTTGAATCCTTTAAAACCAGATGTATGGGGAATTGTCAGCATTATGTATGATGTCTCATAACATGTTTTTCTTTTTTTGTTAAAACGCAAAAATTAGCTATTCTTAAAGGATTTTTGTTAACAAAATATTTTATAGAAGTATGACTTGATTTAATTATTTTTTCATTAGGATTTTGTATAAAATTAGTCTGCTCCTGTGAGGGATATCCCTGCCTGAAAGATACTCAGGTGGTAAAGAGGGGCAGAATCCTAGATGAGACAGTGTGGCTTCAGGATCCCTGGGTCACAGGAAGAGCAGGGGTGCCTGAGGGTGGCAGAGCTCCCAAGCATCAGAACAGGGAAGCTGGCTGCTAGCAGTAAGACCAGTAGTGGGCTCTCAGCTTGGTTTTTCATAAACCATGAACCACTTCATGGCTGGTCAGTTGCTCTCCAAGCAGGGGCCCAAGAGCAGCAAAACCTCTGTGAGACTCCCTCTAACTTCCCCAGAGGAATGGCGTGGTACATGAAGAACATAGCAACCACTCCCAGAGCAGCTGCCCAGAAAACAACAAAATTGTTGTGAAACTCTGCGCCTTCCCCTGGTGGGATTGGTGCAGGTATGCACCATAGGAGTCTGTGGAGTTTGGCAATCTAGAAGAAATGGATGCACTCCTGGACATTTTATAAACCACCAAAACTGAACCAGGAAAAAAAAAAGCATACTTGAACAGACTGACAACCAGTGAGGAAATTGAAGCACTATTCAAAAACATCACAACAAATGAGTCCAGCACTGGATGGCTTCACAGGGGAATACTACCAAACATTTAAAGAAGAATTAAATCCTACTCTTCAAAGCTGTTTCAAAAAAGAGAAAAAGAAGGAAAACTTCTAAACTGATTCTATGAGGACAGCCAGCATTACCTTGATTCCAAAACCAGGCAAAGACCCCATCAAAAAGGAGAATTACTGACCAATATTCCTGATGAACATGGATGCAAAAATTCTCACCAAAATACAAGCTAATAGGATCCAACAGTACATTAAAAGGATTATTCACCACTACCAAGTGGGATTTATTCTTGGGCTGCAAGAGTGGTTCAACATTTGCAAATCAATTAACATGATACATCACATTTATAAAAGAAAGGACAAGAATCATATGATCCTCTCCATTGATGCAAAAAAGAAATTTGACAAAATACAGCATCCTCCTTGATTAAAACTCTCCATAGTGTAGGGATAGAGGGAACATAATCTCAATATCATAAAAGCCATCTATGAAAAGTCCACAATGAATATCATTCTCAATGGGGGGAAACAGAGCTATTCCCCTAAGGTCAGGAACACAACAGGGATGCCCACTCTCACCACTTTTGTTCTACATAGTACTAGAAGTCCTAGCCTCAGCAATCAGACAACAAAAAGAAATAAAATAAAAGAAATAAAAGGCATTCAAATTGGCAAAGAATAACCTAAAGAAGAAGTCAAACTCTTACTCTACTCATATGACATGATACTTTATTTGGAAAATTCAAAAGACTCCACTCCAAATTGCTAGAACTCATACAGAAATTCAGTAAAGTGGCAGGGTATAAAATGAATGCACAAAAATAAGTTTCATTTCTATTCACTAACAATGAAACAGAAGAAAGAGAAATTAAGGAGTCAATCTCATTTACATTTGCACCAAACCCATAAGATACCTTGAAATAAACCTAACTGAAGAAAGATTTGGATCTGTACTCTAAAAACTACAGAATACTTATGAAAAGAATGAGGAAGACACCAAAAAAAAAAAAAAAAGAAAAGAAAAAAAAGAAAAGGAAAAACATTACATGCTCATGGAATGGAAGAATAAATATTATTAAAATGTCTATGCTACTCAGAGAAATCTATACATTGAATGCAATCACTATCAAAATACCATCAACATTTTTCATAGAGTTGGAACAAATAATCTTCAAATTTGTATGGAACCAGAAAAGATACCAAATAGCCTGAGGAATTTTGAAAAAGAAAACTAAAGGTGATGGCATGCCAATGCCAAACTTCAAGTTATATTGCGAAATGTAATCATCACGACAGTAAGGAGAACATGTTCTGTGATGAGCACTAGATGTTATATGCAACTGATGAATTACTAAACTCTACATCCCAAACTAATGATATTTTATATCATCAAATATCAATGAATTCAACTGGTTAATTGAATTTAAATAAAAAACAAACAAAAAACCAAACCAAGCCAAAACAAAAAAAGACATTATGGTACTGGACAAAAACAGTCACATAAATCAATGGAACAGAATAGAGAGCCCAGAAATGGGCCCTCTACTCTATGGCCAGCTAATCTTTGACAAAGAAGGAATGAATACCCAGTGGAAAAAGGACAGCCTCTTCAACAAATGGTGTTGGGAAAATTGGACAGTGACATGTAGAAGAATAAAACTGGACCAATTTCTTATACCATATGCAAAGAGAAACTCAAAATAGATAAAACACCTTAATGTGAGACAGGAATCCATCAAAATCCTAGAAGAGAACACAGGCTGCAACTTCTTCGACCTTGGTCTCGGCAACTTCATGGTAGACATGTCTCCAAAGGCAAGGGAAACAAAGTAAAAATGAACTATTGGGCCTTCATCAAGATAAAAAAGCTTCTGCACAACACAGGAAACAGCAAACAAAACTAATAGGCAGCCTATGGAATGGGAGAAGATATTTGCAAGTGACATATCAGAGAAAGGGTTAGTATGCAAGAATTATAAAGAACTTAGGAAATTCAACACCCAACAAACAAATAATCCAGACACGAAAGGGGCATAATACATGAACAGACATTTCTTCAAAGACATACAAATGGCCAATAGAAACATGGAAAAGATGCTCCTCATCAATTAACATCAGGGAAATACAAATCAAAACCACAATGAGATACCACCTCACTCCAGTCAGAATGGCTAAAATTAACAAGCCAGGAAACAACGAATATTGGTTAGGATATGGAAAAAGGGGAACCCTCTTACACTGCTGGTGGGAATGCAAGCTGGTGTAGCCACTCTGGAAAACAGTATGGAGGTTCAAGTTAAAAACAGAACTACCCTATAACCCAGCAATTGCACTACTAAGTATTACCAATGATACAAATGTATTGATGAGAAAGGGCATGTGCCCCCCAGTGTTTATAGCAACAATGTCCACAATAGCCAAACTGTTTAACGAGCTGAGATGTCCATCAACAGATGAGTGGATAAAGATTTGGTATACATACACACACACTCACACACACACATATACATAAAATGGAATATTACTCAGCCATCAGAAAAGATGAATACTTATCATTTATATTAATGTGGCTGGAACTGGAGGGTATTATGCTGAGTGAAAGAAATCCATCAGAGAAAGACAATTATCACATTATTTTACTCACATGTGGAATATAAGAAACAGTGCAGAGGATCATAGGGAATAGGAGGGAAAACTGAATGGGAAGTCATCAGAGAGGGAGAAAAACCCATGAGAGACTCTTAACTATAGGAAACAAACTGAGAGTTGTTGGAGGGGAGGTCAGTGGGGGATGGGGTAATCGGGTGATGGCATTAAGGAGGGCAAGTGATGTGATGGGTATTGGGTATACACAACTGATGAATAACTCTACCTCTGAAACTAATGATGTACTGTATGTTGGCTAATTGAATTTAAATAAATAAAAGAATAATACTGGAAAAGCTACATTTAAAAGATATAGAGACCAAATTAAAGGACTCAAAATATAATTTAATAAAGAATGGTGGAGGGAATTAAGAATTCTTAGGTTAGATAATGAGAAAAATTTGTGAAAGAGATGATAGTTACATATTTGATTTATGTGTCATATGAAAAAGAAGCAATTACCAAAGTCAGAATAGGACCAATGAATGAAAATACTTGGGAAGCCAGTTTTGGTTTCAAAGAACTTTCTAAAAGCTATAACAATAAACACTAACAAAATGGAATTTAATGTTAAGGAAAGTGGCAAATTAACATTTGTAAGATATATTCAATAACAGTTTGCATGATTAATTCTTCATAAGTGTCACAATATTTCTAACATGAACAGAATTTGAGAGGTAATTTATAACCCAAGCTCTGTGTTTAAAGATGAAAATGCTGATGCCATTTGAGATCACAATGTAATAGAGGGAACTTTATCTGTTATGTGAGAGTTTGCTTCTAAAACACTTTAATTGAGCTTCTTTATCCAATCTCAACATGGTAACTATAGAAATAGGGAATTTTAAGTATAACCCTTTTTAAGCAATTAAAATATGTATGCAATTATGGAAAAATTGTTTTTTGTTAGTTAACTATTCTAATTTAAAAACTATGAGTTTTTTTTTTTGTTATGAATGAACAAATTTTCAGGGGAGTACAGTTATTTCCAGAAACACTACAATATCGTGTGCACTGTATTCTTTAACAACATACTATTACTTCAGCAAATAAGAAAATATTACTACATGTCCCACTGTCAGGATTCATATTGGTGTTTTTGTACTCTGAAGTTACACAAAGAAAGTAAGGAAGTCGCAATACAAGGACTAAATTTCTTTTATTAATTTTATTTAGGAAAATTTGATTTTAGAAAAGAAATGATGGTTGCTTAAGTGTGAACCATTCCTTACTCCTCTCCTCCCCTCCCCAATGTGTATATGGTGTCATATTTTATATCCTTTTATATTATGAATCACTTGGCTAATTTTACAGAAATACTTATTTTTACTGCTTTTGTGGTTTTATTTTTCATACTCTCAATAATTAAAAAATGGGCAGAAGACATGTACAGACATTTCTCCAAAGAAGATATACCAATGGCTAACAGACATATGAAGAGATGCTCAACATCACTCATCATCAGGAAAATGCAAATCAAAGATATCACCTCACACCTATCAGAATGGCTAAAATGAACAACACAAGAAACAGCAGGTGTTGGCAAGGATGCAGAGAAATGAGAACCCTCTTGCACTGTTGGTGGGAATGCAAACTGGTGTAGTAACTCTGGAAAACTATATGGAGGTTCCTCAAAAAATTAAAAATACAACTACACTATGATCCAGTAATCACACTACTGAGCATTTATCTCCAAAATACAAAAACACTAATTCAAAGGGATACATGCATTCCTATGTTTATTACAGCATTATTTATAATAGCCAAGATATGGAAGCAGCCCAAGTGTCCATTGATAGATGAATGAATAAAGAAGATGTGATATGTATATATATACATATATATATGTATATATATGTATATATATAAATTTAGCCACAAAAAAGAAGGAAATCTTACCATTTATAAGACACAGATGGGGCTAGAGAGTGTAATGTTAAGCGAAATAAGTCAGTCAGAGAAAGACAAATACCATATGATTTCATTCATATGCAGAATTTAAGAAATAAAGCAAATGAGTAGAGTTAAAAGAGAGAGAGAGAACCCAAGAAACAGACTCTTAACTATAAAAAACAAATTGTTGGTTACCAGAGGGGAGGTGGGTGGAGGGATGGGTGAAAAGGAGATGGAGATTAAAGAATACATTCATCATGATGAGCACTGAGTAATGTATAGATTTACAAAATCACTATATCATACACCTGAAACTAATATAAAACTAATATAACTAATATAAACTAATATAACATTGTACATTCACTACACTGGAATTAAAATGTAAAATTTAATTAAAAAAGAAAATTACTAAATTTCATTTTTAAATAAGCAAACAAACAAAAAACATTGGTACTCAGGGGAAGTAAAACAAGAAAATGGTAGCAAAGGAGAAAGGGTGGCAAAAACCACAGAGTGTCAATGAAAATATCATTAACATATAGACATGTTGGGCCCCTTGGCTTATAAGTATGAATCCCTTTAGTAAATCAAATAGTACAGTATTTTCTACCTTTCTTACCCTCCACTATCATGTTATTGACCCAATACAGGAAGTTTATTGTATCCTGCAATAAACATTTTAAAGACAGTGATAGAAATCTTTTCAGATAAAAAGTTCAAAGTCATTTCATCATTAAGGTATTGCCTTCCACATAAAATGATTTAGCATAAGGCCCCCTTATTTTGCCATGTCAAGAATAAAGGACTAGCAAGAAAGAGCAAAAAAATACAGGACAATGACTACATATAAGTAACTTTATATATATGTGAATATACTAGCCACCTTAATATGTACTTTATTATATATATTAAGTATATACTATATTATATTAACCACATTAAAATTTATGTGCACTTATGTGTGTGTCTACCTCATGATTCATATATTTAATATTGACAAAGTATAAATATTCAAGCCTGCCTATAATTTTGTTTTATTTTAATACCGATCTGCAATTTTTTTAAATTCTAGTCACTATTTTGTAAGTCACTATTATGTAACATCAACCATAAGATTTGAGAGAGATCTTATAAATTTAGTTAATACTACAAAACACCTTCTAATAGGATAAGTTCTTTCTTATTTTTTTGTTTTGTTTTTCTGTGTATTATCTGGGGTAGATTTATTTTATTGTGATAAAAAATAATATATGACATGAAATCTATCTTTAAGAAATTTGTAAAGGTACAGCATGATATTAACTATATGCATATTATTGTACAGAAGGTTTTTAGAACTTTTTCATCTTGCATAACTGAAACTATACCTACTGCACAACAACTTTCAATTGTCACACTTTCAATTGACAACTTTCAATTGTCCCCCTCCCTCCGACCATGATAACATTTCTACTTTCTGCTTCAGTGGGTTTGACTGCTTCAGGTACCTAACGTAAGTGGAATCATATGTACTTGTCCTTCTATAACAAGCATATTTCAGTTAGCATAACATCCTCAACATTCATCAGTGTCACAGCATGACAGGATTTCCTTCTTTTTTTAAAGACTGAATACTATTCCACTGAGGAATATACTATACTTTCCTTATCCAAATATCCATCAACGGATACTTAGGTTATTTCCACTTCTTGGCTATTATGAATAATGCTGTAATAAACATGAAAATATCTCTTTGGGATTCCAATTTCAATTCATTTAAAAGCCCTAAAGTGGGATTGCTAGATCATGTGAAAGTTCTACTTTAAACTTTTTCAGAAAAGTGCCTATTTTTTCCAATAAGGGATGCCTCATTTTGCATTCCCACCAATACACAAGGGTTTCAATTTCTGCACATTTTTATTTTTAATTACTTATATTTTTTTCTAATGGCCCTTCTAACTGGTGTGAGGCAATACCTCATTGTGGTTTTGATTTGTATTTCCCTGATGGTTAGTGGCGTTGAGTATCTTTTCATATACCATTGACCATTTGAGGTCTTTTTTGGAGAAATGTCAATCTCCTTTGCTAGTTTTTTAAATTAGGTTAGTAGGCTTTTTCTATGGAGTGTAAAAGTTCCTTATATATTTCAGATTTTAACCTTTTATCAGGTACATGGTTTGCAGTATTTTCTCCAATTCCATAGATGCCTTTTCATATTACTGACTTCATTTTTGCAGTATAAAAGCTTTTTAATTTGTTGTAGACAAGTCCACTTGTCTACATTTCATTGTTGCCTGTGCTTTTCGTGTCATAGCCAACAAATCTTTGCCAAGACCAAAGTAATGAAGCTTATCTGGTATATTTTCTTATAAAAGCAGTTTAGTTTCAGATCTTACTTTTCAATCTTTAATCAACTTTGGAGTTGACTTTTGTGTATGGTATGAGTTCTATTTCATTTGTTTGCACGTGGGAATCCAGTTATTCCAAAATCATTTCCTGGGGAGATTGTCCTTTCCCAACTATGCAGTCTTGGATCCTGTCAAAGATCACTTAACCATATATGCATGGATTTACTTCTGGGTTCTCTATTCTGTTCCATTGGTCTATAAATCCATCTTTAGGCCAGTACCCTAACTTTCTAATAGGTTTTGAAGTCAGGGAGTGTAAGGCTTGTTTCCATTTTTCCAGATTGTTTTACTTATTTCTTAATCTTTATGATTCCATATGGATTTTAAGATTTTTTTTATATTCCTGAAAAAAAAACAATATTAGGATTTTGGTGGGATTCCAGTGAATCTGTAGATCATGGGGTAGTATAGACATTTTAACAACATTAAATCTTTCAATCAATGAACAAGACATTCTTCCCATTTATTTGAGTCTTTAACTCCTTGCAGCAATCTTTTGGAGTTTTCAGTGAACACTTCTTTTGCCTCCTTGGTTTAGTTTACATTTAAGTATTTTATTCTTTTTGATGTTATTGTAAATTAGATTATTTTCTTAATTCCCTTTTAGGGTTGTTCATTGTTAGTGTATAGAAATGCAACTGGTTTTTGAATATTTTGCATCTTGCAACTTTACTGAATTTATTGGGTGTTACAGTTTTTCTTGGGGGGCGCTAGTGTTGGGGTTAGTGGAATCCTTTGAGTTTCCTACATATTAGAACATGTAACCTCTGAACAAAGAAAATTTTACTTCTTTGCCAATTTGGTTGTCTTTTCTTTTTCTTGCCTAATTAGTATTGCTAGGATTTCTTTACTATGCCAAATAAAAGTGGCAATAAGTTGGCATCCCTGTCTTGTTCCTAATTTAGAAGAAAAGCTTTCTGTTTCATCATTTTGATGTCAGCTGTGGGCTTCAAATGTGGACTTTATTATGTTGAGGTAATTTAATTCTCTTCCTAGTTTATTATTTTAATCATTGAAGGATGCTCAATTTTGTAAAGTGCTTTTTCTGGATCTATTTTGATGATCATAAGATTTTTATTCTTCATTCTATAATTGTGGTGTATCACATTGATTAATTTTCGTAGATTGAAATATCCTTACATTTCAGAGATAACTCCCCCTTGGTCGTGGTCATTTATGATCTTTGAATATGCTGTTGAGTTTGGCTTAATGTTATTTTGCTGAAAATTTTTGTATCTTTATTTCTCAGGGCTATTGATCTCTAGTTTTCTTTTCTTTTTTTGGCTTGGTATCAGGGTAATGTTGACCTTATAAAATGAGTTCAGAACTGTTCCCTCCTCTTCTATTTTTTGGAAGAATTTGAAAATGAGTATCATTAATTCTTCTTTAAATATTTGGTAGAATTCTCTAGTGAGTTCATAATCTCTTGCTCCTTTTGGTATTCTACTCTGTATCTTTTGGTTGGAAAGTTTAATCCATTTACATTTAAAGTTGCTAGTAGATTACTCCTATCATTTTGTGAATTGTTCTCTATCTTGTAGATTTTTTTATTCATCGTTGCCTCTTTTGCTGCTTTTTTTGTATTTCATTGTTTTTCTGTGGGTTGTTGATTGTTTTTTTTTTTTTTTTTGTAGTGATGCACTGATTACTTTCTTATTTCTTCATGTAACTTCTATAGGTTGTTTCTTTGTGGTTACCATGGAAGTTACATAAAACATGACATAAAAAATGATTTTAGTCTTAAGAATTTCGCTTCAATTGCATTCAAAATCTACTCTTTTACTTCCCCCCTCATAATTTATATTATTGATGTCGAATTACTCTTTTCATATTGTGTATCAGTTAACATATTCCATATAGTTAAATTTCATACTTTTAAATTTTAACCTCTATACCAGAATTTAAAAAGACTTAGGCAACACTGCTATTGTACAATGATATTCTGGGTTAGTCTATACATGTACCTTTTTCAATGAGTTCTATACTTTCATAGGCTTTTGTATTAATGTCTATCATCCTTTCATTTCAACTGAAAGGATTCCCTTTAACATTTCTTGTAAGGCTGTTTTAGTGTTGATGATCTCTCTCAACTTTTGTTTATCTGAGAAAGTCTTTATCTTTCATTTCTGAAGGACAGTTTTGTCAGATACAGTATTCTTGATTTGTAGTTTTCTTTATTTTCCTTCCTCTTTGAAAATATCCTCTCTCTCCTTCTGACCTCCCAGGTTTCTGCTGATAAACCTGCTAGTAGTCTTATGGACACCCACATGAACCTGACAAGCCACATTTCTCCTGCTGTTTTTAAAAATCCTTTTCTTTGCTATTTGACAATTAGGTTATTATGTTTTTTAGTATACACTGTTTTGACTCTCCTTCTCAGAATTCCTTGTGTTTCATTAACTTATTTCTTCCCCCAGATTTGGGAAGTTTGGAGCCATAATGGCCTTAAATAAGCTTTCTTCTCCTTTCTCTCTCTTCCTTTTGTGACTCTCATAATGTGTATGTTAGTCCTTTAGAAAGCGCCTTAGACTTTCTTCATTCTTTTCTTCTTTTTTTCTTTTTGCTCCTCTATTTGTATAATTTCAAAATACTTGTCTTAAATTTGGAGATATTTTTTTCTTCTGCTTCATCAGGTATGACATTGAATCCCTATGGTGAATTTTTCAATTTAGATACTGTATTCTTCATTTCCAAAATTGATTTTTTAAAATATTTTTTCTTTGTTGAAATTCTGTTTATTCATGTATCATTTTCCTAAGCTCTTTGAGCATTTTTGTGACAGTTACTTGGTATTCTTTATCAGGTAATCCACATACTTCCTTTTTCTTTTTCTTTTTTTCTTTTTCTTTTTTTTTTTTTTTTAGTGTCACTTTCTGGAGATTTTTTTTTTCCTTTGATTGGGCCATGTTTCTTTGTGTTTTTTTATGTGCCTTATAACTTTGCTTTGGGATCACACATTTTTAAAAATAGCCACCTTTTGCAGTCTTTAAGATTAGCTTCATGTAGGGAAAGATTTTGACCAATCAGCCTGGTTAAATATTCTGAAGTCTACTCAAACCTCTTCTGTAGATGTTTATTCTTTGCACTTGTATGTGTAAATTTTCAATTAGAGGGACTTTTCTCTTTTTTCAGGAGCTCATAATCTCTTGCTTCTTTTGGTATCTGTATGCAGTACTGCTGGTTCTCTGGAGCTGGCATAACCACCCAGATCGCTTTTGTTCTTTGTGGCTCCATGCTTGTAGAGTATGTTGGTTCCATCAGTACTCCATGTAAGGCAAGACAAAGTCATGTGGGTACTTCACCAAAAGTCTAGAACACTGGATGCATGTTCCACTCCTCTCTTCCCTCTTCCAAAGGAGTGGCTACAAAGCTGTTTTGGCTTCTGTTTCCTGTACCACAAGTAACATCAGCGCAAGAAGCCCAAAAAGCAGCAGCAAGCCATACAGTTCTCTTTTGTTCTCAGCAGCCCCAAGGCATCTAGTATCTGCCAGGTCCCATCAGTGCTCTGAGACAGGAAGACAGAAACCAGTTCCTTGGGCAGTTGCTCTCCCCAAATAAAGCCAAAACATTGCACCCACACTGCAACTTTTTTTCCTCCCAAAAGGGAACCTGGGAGTTGAAGATTCTTTCCCACTCTTTTCACACTGGGCTGGAGGGAGGGTCTATGGTAAGTGAATGTGTGCTAGTCCAAACCTTTGCCTTTGTTCTCAGCAGTCTTTAACCTGGTGCCCTTTTTGTCAGTGTCTAGAATCAAGCAGCAAAGAAAGCAGTTCCTCTAAAAAGTCAGAACGTGGACATACAGTCCAATCTCTACTTTCTTTCCTGCTGGGAGAAGCCAAGAGCATGCAATTCCTCCCAAGTGTGGTACACTGTGCCAAGGAATATTACGGTGAATGCCATGAATTTTCCCACAGAGTTTGACATGACTAGTTTCATACTCATTTGGTTTACAGGCGCCCCTTTCCTTACTTCTGGATTTCTCACAAATAAAACTGGTCAATGGTGTGTTGTTTAGACAGTGACTTTTGTGGGACAAAGATGGTCTGGGGCTTCCTATTTCACCATCTTATTGACATCATTCCCTTGACTCTTTCTCTGTTTCTTAAAATGAAATCCTAAATATTGTTTTTTGGGACTGTAACAACATTCGATTTTTCCAGTTACCATTTTATTTCTAAACTGTTTTTTCCCTGTGAAAATAAGCAGCCAACTTTACTAGCAATTTGTTTGTTGGTAATCTTTCAATATGATCTGGAGCAATATTATACGCTGGAAACATGAATTGTATATTACTTTAGCATCAAGTTTTCCTTCAAATATCAAAAGTCTAATTAAAGAACTCTCAAAATTTTATTAACAGTATTTATATTTAGCTCAGATTTTGATTCCAATGTATTTAAATGATTGCACAATTCCAGTTTTCTTCCCTACAAAACTCTTGAGACTGCATTAATTACTATGGCAACTAGTATGAATACCACACTGGGTTCTTTTACTGAACAATGATTCTCTATTTAAACACAGAAATAAAGTGCAGCCAACATGATGTCATCTAAGGTACCTCTACAGGTTTATACTGATACTGATTTTCTCTGAGGCATCTAAACAGGAATTTGGGGAATGTTTTGAGATGAAAGATTAGTTTTGAAATTTCTCCACTGTTTAAACATTTTCTGCTAGAAAAAAATGACCTCATAATTTGATGGTGGTGAGAAAGGAGTATTTTCTATTTAATATGGACAATAAAGAAAACCTCCATAATCTGGTTTGGGTTAAATTATTAATCCAGTGGATAACAATGAGCTCTCATTTCCCCTCTGTGTCATAGGAGTGGTTTCTACGTGAAGTGATCAGATGGAGTACACACTAAATTTGCTGAACATTGCTATGGAAAGAGGTGAATGTCCAAAATAACATAGTTACTCTAGAAGAAACTACAACTTTGCACAATAATCATAATTCAGCAAATAGACACATTCTTTTCTTTTTTTTTTTCCTTCCATAGCACTTTGAGCACAGAAAACATGGTTCAGTATAGTCTCTCATGCATTTATTTATATCCTTACAAATTTAGGAACTACTGACCACACTGCAAGGTCTTTAGATAGGACACTAATTTTTAAAAAGAAACATTGGACATTTTGACCCTTCTTACACGGTTAAACCAGCTACATTAGCTGAACTGAAAGAATACAAGCTTTCTCAGCAGCTTAGACTAAATGTATTCTTACAGTCTTTGAGAATTAAAGAATTCTTAAAGTCTTTACTGTTCCCAGACGTTTTGTGTAATAGTGGGAAAAGTTTAAATATCAGAGAAAAAAAAAAAAAACTGACAACCAGAAAAGAAATGATTTCAACTTGTTATGGGTCATCTAGAGAAGGCTTAAACATGCAAAGATGTCAGCTATGCAGATGGTTAAACAATGATCAGGCTCCCCCAAGAAATTTAAGAAGAAAAATCTCTAATAATATGACTAACCATGCCATGAGTGACCTACAATATATCCATAAAGTGCTTATTGCTAATTTATTCACATTCAACTCTTATTTAATACTAAGTATTTTAGAAAACATTTAAATATTTAAGCATGAGTGAAAGGTCTATAGAGAGTCTAGTTTGATATTAGCAGCTACATATATGTGTGTGTACACATATATATATATACACACACATATACACATAGGGCTATACCCATTTCATTTCCAAAATATTGAAATATATACATATATATACGCATTAATATATAGAAAGTTAGAATCATACATATATTCATATATAGAAAGCTAGAAGTGTACATATATATATGTACATATATACACAAAAGTATATATGCATATATGTGTATACACACACACACACACACACACACACACACGTATATATACATATTTCTACCTGCATAGAAATAGGGGATATGTTGGAAACTGCGGTAGACAAGTCATTAGTTAGATGTAATGAAATAAGTATAGCGAGCCACCACAGATTAATGAAATCTGTTCTATAAAATATCAATAAAGAAATTATACTATTTTATTGCTAAACACAAGCAATAAATGAAACAAAACATAACTTTAATGAAATAACACTTAATATATCTCCATAAGAAAGTTGTTATAAAAGCTTAAACATTTTCATTTGTAAACATAGTTTAATCAAAGGTTTTTTTTTTTAAGATTTTATTTATTTACTTGAGAGGGAGAGAGAGAGAGAGAGCATGGGCAGGAGAAAGGGCAGAAGGAGAAACAGACTCTCTGCTGAGCAGGGAGTCAGATGTGATGCAGGAAACCTGGGATCAGGACCTGAGTTGAAAATGGAGGCTTAACTGACAGCCATCCAGACACTCCTCAATCCAAGTTTTTATATGTAAATATAAGTAGATGTATTTAAGTCACAGAAGAAGATGAAAAAGGTTATAGCCTTTTAAAAGATAATTTAGGGTCCCTGGGTGGCTCAGTCAGTTAAGAAACTGACTCTTAATTTTGGCTGAGTTCATGATCTCAGTGTTGTGAGATTCTGCACTGGGCATGGAGCCTGCTTAAGATTCTCTCTCTCCCTCTCATTCTGCACCTGCTGGCACCTCTTTCTCCCTCTCTAAATAAATAAATAAATAAACTCAAATATAGTGAAATAAAAATATAATTTAGATTACTGTACTTCTCTGGTAATTGTGATTTTTTATGGTACATCATATATATATATATGAGTCATGTCATATGGTAATAAATCATATATATTTTTATATATGAAGATTTATATATGTATATGAAAGAAAAATTTCAAACTAGTCCTTCAAGTAAGAAACATCTGCATTCATACTATTTATATATCATTTATACAATTTATAAGCTCTATAAAAGTCTATAATGCTAGGTAACAACAATATAGTTTCATGAATTATCAGACTATCTCTTCTGAGAACACAATAATTAACTTCATTAAATGAGAAGGAGAATGGCTTTATTTTGACAATGTTCTAGAATCTTTTTCTTCCAAAGTCAGAATAATTAAAGTAGACCACTTACTCAGACAATAAACCCCATCCCTCATCCTTCCAGAGAAAACCAGAGGGAATAAACAGATTGCAGTCTGGGGATTTAGCATAGGCATGAAGAAATACTTCTTATCTGCAAGTAATAATTGTGTTTCAGGGATTGACTGGTCAATGGCAGGTCTGTTTATAAAGCCATTTTCTACCCCCAAACCCACATTTCTATCAGAACCTAATCCATATAGGTCCTTTAAAACCATTTTCTACTCAGACTCATCTAATTCAAGATGTGTCCTCCTTTATTGAGAGAACATATTATCAAAATGTGAAAGTCTAAAAATAGTGGTTTATAATTGAAAACCTAATTCTTTCTTAATTATAGGTATGCTACAGTGGCACTATAATTAGAGATGATCAGTGCTGAAAATGAGTCAGATTTTACCAGTCACTCTGTACAAGGATTTACATGAGTTTCATAGCAGAAAACCCTGGAAAATGAAGATGCAGGGTCTTTTTCTTCATACCTCTTGATGGTACAAGATTGCATTCCATTTATTGTCTCTCTCTAATAGAACAATGTAAATATTTCATTCATGTTTGTTTTACCCGTTATCTCTGATTTTAAGTTAGAAAATTTACAGCTGAAATTGGAATTCTGAAGCTAATGCACACTTACTGACTTTACTAAATCATATTATTATAACACAGTTTATTAAATTATTTAATTGAAATCTGAAAATACTTTAGATTTAAGTTGGGTAACTCATATCATAGGACAAAACAGATATGTCCCTATAAAGGATGAAATATTCATCTTATAATTTTAAATAATGTGTTTTCATCTCAACAAAAAGATATGCTTTTAGGAAACATTTGTTATGTTCAGACAAAAGACAACAAGTTATTTTTCATTCTTTAGCTAGTTACATATCTTTAAAATTTAGAAAATGACCTGGCTTCTTAAATCAATTTCTCCAATGACCAAATCCAAAGCTCTTGCTGTGTTAAAAATAACAACAACAACAACAACAACAAAAGCTGGCTTTATAAACTCTTGGACAGCAGAAAATTTTTAATAATATAAATAATAAAATCCCTAGTCAAGGGGCGCCTGGGTGGCTCAGTGGGTTAAAGCCGCTGCCTTCGGCTCAGGTCATGATCCCAGGGTCCTGGGATCGAGCCCCGCATCGGGCTCTCTGCTCAGCGGGGAGCCTGCTTCTCTTCCTCTCTCTCTGCCTGCCTCTCTGCCTACTTGTGATCTCTGTCTGTCAAATAAATAAATAAAATCTTTAAAAAAAAATAAAAATAAAAAAATAAAATCCCTAGTCAAAAACAGTGTAATAAGAAAAAGTCTTCAATGAAGCCAAATTAAGCTGTATTAGAAAACATAAGATAACTGTTAAAATTTAAATATTAGCAAATGGTAAAAATGGCAAATATTTTTCTTCCACACGTAATTAGCTTTCTTAGGTCTGAAAGTAAGCACAACAGATGGCCATGGAAGAAAGCATACAATCCATGTCTTCAGTCTAACTTCAGCCCATTCCATCTATATTCCCTTTCCTGACAGACTGGGCACCATGATAATCAATCTGCCAGCTTTCGCTTTGTCCTGAATCCACCTTACAGGAGCCCCAGGCATGCCTAGAGCTAAATGACAGTTGAGAGAGGATGACCCAAGATGGGTGGTGAATGCTAATTTTAGGAATAGCAGCAAGGAGAATTTCCCATGTAACATTTTCCACCAGAAGTTTAGAAATTCACCAGACTACAGCTAATAAGACAAACTATAATATACCTGACGATTTGAGAGAAAGAATGTTAGTGAAAACCAATATTTTGCTTTTATAATGTCTATGAGATAGCTTCACTTTATCTAATACATTTTAAATAACACTCTAAAGAGAAATTCTTTTTTTGAAAGGGGAAACCCTTAGTCAATCTCCATACTCTATTGCACTAAACTTTATGTAAAAAGGTATAAGGCATGATGAATACAGCTGGAAAGTCACAGTATCCCAAAAATATTTTTGGGAGTCCAAAGCAAAAATAAGATTGTCCTCACTATTATCATCATGGCATCCAATTATCAAACATTAATATGGTTAGCAAAATTATTCAAAATTACTCATGATTTAGCAGCACCTTTTTATTGAGCCCACCTCTTAGAAACAAACCTTTTGTATACATAAGTTCTCAAATTATAACCAGGTCATACATGTCAATGGAAAAATTAACATGACAAACTCCTATCACTCTGGTGATGTGTGCTGTTGATGTAGTGATGTTAGCTTTTCTTTACTGAGAATCAATATTAATAAATAGTGTGGCTCTTAAATACTTTTGAGGCCACAATCTTCTTTCTCTAGATATGGAGAAGCTAACTACAGTGTTGCATGCACTGAGACTTAACCAAAGTTGATTCATCAAGGGTTCCTTTTGAAGGTATGTGGAAAGGAAGTGTGAAGCCCTGCCTGAGTTTCTACCATTATAATTCTCCAATGCCACACAAGGATATAAACCTATAAACAAGGATATAACCTAAACTGAGCATGGGCACAGCAAAATAAATCCAGAGACCTTTATCAGCAGGTGAAAATAGGATATTGAAAGAACCCTAGAGGTTTAGGTAAAAACCTCAGCACACTTACCAGCTGCCTAAATTTGGCCAAGTCCACAAAATTATCTGAGCTTTAGCTTAATAATTCATGGTATGCAAATAAAAATCATTGTTTTGATTATCAGGCAGATGTATTGTGAGATTCAAAAAGCTAACGGGATAAAGAAGATGTGGTATATACACATCATGGAATACTATTTAGCCATGAGAATGAGATCATGCCATTTGTAACAACACAGATGGACTGAGAGGGAATAATGCCAAATGGAATAAGGCAGACAGAGAAAGACCATATGAATTCACTTAGAGGTGGAATTTCAGAAACAAAACTAACAAACACAAAAATCCAGACTCTTAAATTCAGAGAACAATCTGGTGGTTGTGGGGGTGGGGCAGAGATGGGTAAAGTAGATAAAGGGGATTAAGAGTCCACTTAATGTACTGAATAATGTGCAGAATTGTTGAGTTGAATCATTTTATTGTACACCTGAAACTCATAAAACTAGTTATGAACACTGAGTTATGTATAGAATTGTTGAGCACTGAGTAAGATATAGAATTGTTGAATCACTTTGTTGTACCCCTGAAACTAGTAGAGTACTGTATGTTAATTATACTTTAATAAATAAATAAGCAAAGAGATAACGCACATGAAATTGCTTGGGAAAGCTATGATAATAAAAGGTATCAGTTTACCTAATTACTCACTATCACTTCCCTATTACTCTAGGAAGGGTAAGCTCCACAGTCTTATATTGGCAAATGGCACACCACAAATTATGCTGGCAAGTGTCCGTATGTATACATGAACATACTGCATACTGGAATCATGGTCTTCATGGAGTTAGTGTACCAAAACACAAGAGTAACAGCATTCTTTTCCCAGAGTCATCTAATCTTTTCATCTTGTCTACTGGGGCACTTGTGTGTACCAATCATGAAATCTTGACATCTTGAAAATTACATATATGTTTCTATACTGAGTTAAGGAACATGGCAAAGCTCTGGAAATGTGTATGTACAGTTGCTGAGAGTACCTGGAACCACTGCTTTGCAAACAAGTTAATGAGAGTAACTCTCAACTTATGTATACTAATCTGTAAGATAATATCTGGAAACAAGATTGTTTTAATCAACATTAAGTAACACTAAGGAAACCATGATATAGCAGGTACCTTATTCATTTACATATTTCATTCACTTTAAGAGGAAGAATATGAATAAAGTATATAGATAAAATAAATGCAAGTCCTACTGGAATACAAGTAATAAAAACTGCTTCAAAATACACTTCTAATTGAGAACCATGCAATATTCTAATTTATTTTAATAGATCCAGTGTTATGATAAAACTAAAACACTGTGCTACATTAAGAGTATTTATATACATATTACATATATGCTCATAGATGAAAACAATTTGTCATTAGTAGCAAATCTGTATTATAACATTCTTTTATAGAACTGCATTAAAGTCAAAGCAGTTGCTGATAAGGTTAACCACACTTCTGTGCTTAAATTGCAGTACTTAAAGAAAGCACCAAGATCTTGTCCTCCCAGGGCACCTGAGTGGCTCAGTCATTAAGCATCTGCCTTCAGCTTGGGTCATGATCCCAGGGTCCTGGGATCGAGCCCCACATTGGGCTCTCTGCTTGGTGGGAAGCCGGCTTCTCCCTCTCCCACTCCCCCTGCTTGTGTTCCCTCTCTGGCTGTCTCTCTCTGTCAAATAAATAAATAAAATCTTAAAAAAAAAAAAAAAAGATCCTGCCCTCCCTACATGTAGCCAGGTTATTATCTATTATCAGCTGTGGTCTGCCCCTACACACACACACATGCGCGCGCGCATGCACACACACACACACACACACACACACACACACTTGTTCTCCTATTTCATTTAACTGAAGTTAGTTGGAAAAGATACGGAGGCAATGTAGATAAAACGGTCTTCAAATTATACTCTACTACTTCAGCTGATGCTAATCTTAATTCTGGAACGGCCTAGATCTCACTCAAGCAAATTCATATACGTTCAAAGATTTTGTTAGATTATCAGAAATTATCATATGTTATATACAATTATCATGTTGTATATATGTGTTATATACATGTTATCATATGTTATATACATATATATATACATATATATGTATATATACAATATACATTGGCCTAAAACCTAAGTTTATCAGCTGTATTAAACATTTTAATAGAACAACTTCTTATAGAGAGAAAATAGTATAATGAAAGAAAATTGTATGGCCATGAGATTATTGGACTTGTCCTATATATAAATACCATATGGTCACAATTTTTTTTGAAAAATAGAATATATTTAATAGACATGTTATAATTATGATACCCATTTAGACCTTTGTTAGTTTTTTCTTGGAGAGTTTGAAAAAATTCAGAATTTTCACACATTTATATAATCTTTTCTAATTAACATAACAGAATTGACATAACTGATTTGAAAGTGAGTTTTCAACTGTAAACTATGTAAAATATATGACAGCTATGCTCATTTAAAATTTAAAAATTCTGCTTCAAAAATAATAACAATCTAAACTTATTTATAGTTTGCTTCAATTTTGTTCCAAAAGGACAATCTTTATAAAACTATAATTCTGTTATAATGTTGTGTTTTTCTCCTAAGGAGATAGGTATGACAAAATAGAGATGGAGCTAAGGATAGGATGGGGAAGGGAGAGGTATAGAGACAAGGTCAAGAACAGAGAGAGAGACAGAGAGGGGATTACTATCACATAATACCTTCGTAGAGCACAGGAATGAGGGAGCGAGGACAAAATGGAAAATGGTTAAATTTTAAGATCAAAATCAGAAGTTAACAAATCAAGATCTCTTACCCTGAAAAACTCTTTGGTGGATCCAGAGTCTAATGTCCCATAAGCAATTTCTGTTTGCTTAGAAAGATCCTCAGCACTTTCGATGGGAGATACCATCCTCTCTACAGTCAGGAAGGCAGCTAAGTTAGCCGTGTAGGAGGAGATTATGATCAGGGTAAAGAACCACCACACACCTCCAACAATGCGCCCAGAGAGGGATCTAATAACAAGTATGAGATGGATTTGTAAAGTCAAATGAATGACCTAGTAAAAAAATCCAAGTTAGCAATATTATGCAAATATTGACTTATATGGGACTATTTAACTTGATACTTTTTAATATATCTGCTAGTTAATAAAACTGGAAATCGTTAAGCATTCTGGGTAAGTAGTCTAGATTAGCTAGATATAATGAGCTACCCAGAGGCCAAAACTTCAGATTCCTCAGATTCTTTCAAAGTTATAATGCCCAAATTATCTATGGTATGAAATTTCACAATGAAGCAATTTTAAGAAATATGCAAATAATCCAGCCAATGCCCATCCTACTATCCATTCATGACATAAGTAAACACGAAAAAGAGAATTTAACATCACTTGTAAAACTCACAATTATTTTGACAAACAAAATCAAATATTAAAAATAAAAGAATGTGCACCATAGGTGAAGTTGAAACCCTCCCTTTAATTCAGACAATGAAGTTCCAAAACCCTCTAAAAGGTCCAAAATTTCACTGGTTTTTTGTGTGTGCAAAAACGTAGGTTTTTGATATGGTGCAGAATAGAAAATGGGGAACAATGATACAACAAACAAAGGGATGACACAAAATATAATTCTTAATGAATAAAAATCTGAGGCTTCCTGGCATGGACTGCTACCACCCTGTTCCTCTGTGCTTCCTGCTTAGGAAAAAAAGACAACTCAAGGAAAACAAAATTAGACATTTAAACATTTGTCAAGATACAAATTCCTGATTTGTAATATAATAAAATAATAATATCTCTTTGACCATAAATTCATATGTAAAATACTTTTGAAAGCTTAATAGATCCCTAATAACTTACTTTAAACCCTAGGGAGATAAATATAGATATGTAGATATGGAAATTGATACATAACATAATAACTTTGCTATGTCTAACAATTAAATTTGCTACAGTGAAAAGGTAATATTTCTAAAAATCTAAATTACAAACGTTTGATAATTTATGGCCTAAAACAGACCTCCTGACATTTAACAGTAAGGAATACACCTTTGTAGAATAAATTATTCTAGCAGTCAAAAAAAAAGTGAGCTTATTTAAAAATAAAGATTTTTAAGAATATCTATTGCTAAAAGAGAGAGTGACAAGTGATGAAAAAATATAACTAAGAGCCTTTATTACAGACTCTGAGAGATGCAAAGAATTAAATAAATATGACAGAATGGAAAAAATGAACTACTCTCTCATGGATAGGGTATTAAATACATTTTAAATTTAAGAAACCTCTTGTGTAGACACAGCCACTCTCAAAATGTTCGCTATTCCATAACAATGGAAAGCATAATCAAAGGGTATGTATTCCATATTTAAGAGGGCAGCTCAAATCCCTTAAAACAAAAATGTCTTCTTAGTAATTGCTTTGACACTATAAACTGCATGGTAATTGGCAATGTATTTCAGAATCGTTTTTATAAGTAATTCTGTTCCATTTATAAACACAAGATAGGTTGTTCTCTATTCCAGTGCTTAGGTCAGATTTAATGAGTTTAAATATACCAATTTATTTGAAGTTTGACAAGTTATCTCAATAAATTTATTAAACTTATACTTCATTCAAAACAGAAAATTCTTGAGCAATTTATTATTCATTTGTAATTGTTTTCAAAGGATCACTTAATGTTTCTGAAAGAGTTCCTAAGAAATTTTATGCAGGGGGCAATTCAATTTATGTCTTATGGTGACAGACAAAAATGGTTTCTCTAATTAAAAACAAACCTTTACTTCTTTGAATCTGGATTAAAAGAGCAAATAAACAGATATGCTACCAATTCCTTCTTTTTTATTCTACCATTTCTTTTAAATCTATATTAAATAACTGTTTTAAGAATGACATTTTTATTCATTGGAATCCTTTTGAGATATTAGGGAAAAAAAACAGAGGCAAGCAAGAAAATAAAAATCAACTTTATAGCATTTTACGCTCACACTTTCTGTGGTTCTAGGCTTCAGAAAACTACAGTAAACATATTCTAAACCTAATTTCAGGAAAAAGACCAATTCAGGTTAATGAATAATTTATGATTAAAATTTAAATGTTCTATTAATATTAATAATATATTTCCATACCATGTTTTACTTGAAAAGATGTGATAAATATCTTTCAAAATATTTAAAGAATATCTCAAAATGATCAGTGCATTTCATGAATCATCATCATCATCATTATTATCATCATCATCATCATCATCATTATTAGATACTACATTTCTCTATTCTTCTTTCCCATCATCATCATTATTATTAGATACTATGTTTCTCTATTCTTCTTTCCTAAGCTGGAGTAACCATCATTGCATTATAAAAAAAAGATAGTTTGGTTTGTTTTAAAAATCATTAAATTTGCCAGTATTATGCAGTATTTTCAATATTTAAATGCACATATAATATGGAATGAAAGATATGTACACTTAAAATTTTTTAGCAAAGCAAATTTTGCTCATATATATATTCTGTAGCAAAAAATAAATCAATTGATAACAAGGAAAAATATACTATCTAAAATCTATTTAGTGTACCAGGAAATAAAAATTATTCCATGTGAAATTGTAGTAAGTCATGTAGTAAGTCATGACTCATGAATGAAATCATGAGCACAGATAAAAGGGCATATTTTACAAAACAGGCTTTTTGAAAATTAGTAGTTGTCTGTTTGTCATGGTGGACCCTAGGGTAACACATATTTTTAAATGTGCTCTATGCTACAATTCCTTTAAATATGTTTTCTGTTCCTTGACAAGCACTGGACACCAAAACAACTAACTTCAGAGCCAGGAGCCATGAGGAATAAGGCAAACAAATCTAAGGATCCATCTATAGGAACCCAGATCAATATATCCTACTTTATATTGAACCTTACACACTTCTCCTTACTAAATCAAAAGGCAGAGCATAGTTTATGTTACCCTAGGGTAATTGTGTTTTATCTCAGGATTAAAGTTACACTATACTTCTTACCAAAGATGAATAATTTTATTATTATTTATGGACCAGAATATTCTCTGAGAGCCCCATTTGGTTAATATTTTCTCCCTCATTATTAGAAACTTCTCTTTATGTCTCTAACTTAAATCAGATAAATGTAGAGATAAAACTATGACTCTTCGTATTTTGTAGGAGGTCATCATATTTATGTATATTATTATATATAACATTATTATATATTTCTATATTATTCTACACTGTATATATTAAAATTATTATACACATATGCCATGCAAATACCATTGGCATATTTTTAATTCAGGGCAGTTCCATAAAGAAGTCAAAAGGAATCTATGGAATTAAGATTGTTTAGGTTCAAATAATTTATAACAATGTGTCCTACTAGCAGAGAGTCATTAATAATTTCTGCATACATGATATATTTAATTTATCTCACTGGGTGGAGTATACAAAAAAAGACTACGAAAGATACAAATTTTTGAGTTTTTTGAAATTAATCAGTTATCTCCAAAGTGCTCAGAAACTAACAACGAAATAGTATTAGAAAAATCATCCCCTTTATTAGTTATTAAGATATCCCATAGAATCAAAGGAAAGTAATCAAACCTAGATTAAAATGTGTCAGTAGACCATAATTTAGCCTTCAAATGTGAAAGAATCATACTAGAAAAATCATGGTTTATTCTTCCGAAGAGCCAGATATGGCTATCCTTCTTATTCATGTAGTAACATGAACAAAGGCAAAATGTATTTTGTGAGATATTCATTGTATTTAGGTATTTTAGAGCAGTACCTAATATATCATAATGAGACTAGATGCAGAAATGTATTCCATTATCTGTGTGTATTACTACTGAATATAGCGAAGCTGCAATGAATCAACCACCATTATTACCAACCATGTACTTCTAAATACTTGGAAAATATCTTATAAGACATCCCCTTAATTCAGCAACCTAACCTTTTAAAAAAAAAAAAAAACAAACTTATAATCTCTCTCTGATACCATCTGCATGAGCTAATAATGAGAAAATAAAAGAGATGGGATGTGTGCCAATGAAGTTCTGTAAACAAGTTGTTGCTTTTGTAGTTAATAAGTGATGTTGCCCATTTTCCCATATACAGATCTGTGGATCAACACACAGATGACTGTAAAATGAGAATATGCAGCAAAAACACGGTACCCCTCCAAGAAGGCATGGAATGATAGGAACCTTATGCATTTTATAGCCTCTCCATGGTGTGTATAATTTCACCAGGAAATACAAGATCAACATTCAAAGAACATTGCTCGAATATTTCACAGACTTATGCCGACAGTAAGAGTCTGTCCTGAAGAGTCTTAAACTGCTTGGACAGGTAGTCAGCGGCTGTTTTCTTCTTTATAGTGAATTCATAAACACCATGAATATCCACTTGAGACCTAAAATGCACAAAGTTGAAGCAGGTGAGTAACCAACCTTGGCGAAATATCGCATCCTTGCTGCATAAAGGCACCCAAGGAAAACCAGAGACTATTAAAAATCCCAAATTCATTAGTTGATTCACTACTTTGTGTTTCTCTTCCATCTTCAAACTCCTCAGTGTGCCACTCGTAGGGGCTAAATCTGCTGACCAGGAATAAAACTACACTGACCCCAATGTAGGCAAAAACAATGCACATCCAGATCTCATAGGCTAAAGGATCAAGAAATGAAAACACTCCTGGTTTGGACTTCTGAGGCTTCTTGATCATGATAGATATCCCGAGGCTCATAAAGGGCTTTGAGAAGTCAATCACCTCTTCTCTCACAAGGGTAATAGTTAATGGAGCAATTGCAATGTCAGCTTTCTGTAAGGAAAACAAATGAAAGTAATAGTACCCAAAGTCATGGTCTGAAAGGAATCATCGTTACATTAGTGGATCAAAAGGGAAGAAAAGGAAATCAGGGAAATGTCAATAATTATTTCCTTGGCAGAGTCCCAATAAAGAATAAACAAAAAAGCAATTTGTTACCCAAATATCCCTCCTCTTTATAAATACGCAGTATGCCCGTCTGACTCAACTATGATAATTACATCTCTACACTGAATTTATGCCTTTGGTGCCTTTGAGCAATGTATATGGTTCATATGCTTCAAGACAGATCAAATGTCTGTCTCATTTAGTGTGTGGGTGTGCTTCTGAGGTTAGCCTTAATTTTCAGATGTTCACAAGGCAAAAAGATAGTATTCTTCAGTAATGTGGGAAACTAACAACCTCAGATAGAGGTACTTTGCAGGGAAGTGGGGAATTCTGTCAACAAGAGTTCAAACTGAATGACTTTATTTGGGAGAAAAGCTATACTTACCCCATATACAAGTTCTCCAACCATCCCATTCCAAATTTTCGTGTCAGCATCCCTGGCCCCATACTTGCCATCCCCAACAATTGTCAACTTGTACTTGAACCCACAATGTTTGGCGATTTCGGCAGCCAAGTCAACACAGTAGCCCTCATAGCGCTCATTGCCTTCAAGCATTTCATGATTTTTCTTCATCATAACATATGGAGATTCCTATATGGAAAGACAGTTCTTTCATTGATTTAAAAAAAAATAGCTGTGTTAACTACTTTCACTGATTCAAGTCTTCTGGTTTAATTATTACCTGGTAGCCAGAGAAACTGTAGAATATGAATGGTGGAAAATATCAGCAGAAAAATATTGAGCATAATACCTTTGAGAAAAAAGGTCCTCAAATGCCTAACATTATATTTCATTAATATGACTTGTATCTAGCCATAACAAAGTAAACAAGAAACTCAAAAGCACAAACTGTTGACATGTCCCCTTGTCATGTTTGTAAACTCCTAGAGTGTAGATAGGAATAATGTTGCTCAACATCTGTTTTATTCAACTCCAGATCCACCACACTCTTATTCTAGGTTAGGGTCATGCCGAGTTCCAGCATTCACCCAAAACCCTATGTATTGCTGCTTTAAGGATAAGGTTCATGTGGAAATCATGTTGATAGTCAGTAATGGATAGACTAAAGAATCATTGCCATAGTGACATACTGAGGCTACCCTCTCAGATTTCATGTCTCACTTCATCTATAAGATAGAATATCCTAGAATAACATTACAAGGATGGAAAGTAGCTTCCCCCTGTAAACACAAGAAAAATGAAGTATGAAAATGATTCAACATAGCCCAATATTCTCTACTGGAAAGTGTCATCAAGCATATTTGAGAGTTCAGTGAAATAGTCCCCCTTGATGCGTGATTACCAAAAGCCCTCACATGTCAGAGCTTATACTTTTTAAGGTATTTCCAAATGCCAATCAATGTTTCTATTCAAATCTCTTATTAGCTGATTTTTTCAGCTATATTTTCACCTATATTTTTCTTCTCAATATCGTTAGAATAATGAATCCCACAATTTTACTATACCACAGCTCAGCAAAATAAAATACAATTGTTTTGTCGCAAAATCATGTACTATTAGTGAAGCCCTTCCCCCCCATCTCTATTTCACCAACGGCTTGTCACGATGATCTGCATCTACCTCCATCTCTCCAGAGCCTAGATGATCAAGATTCAGTTCAATGTTATCTCATTCCCTCAGAACTGGCTGTATCTCAATGACTGTGTGGACATTGGTGGTTAAAAAGAAGAGAAATTATCTTTAAGCAGTTTATCTTATAAGGAAAGAGACTTGCTAACATTATTAATAAATGTGAAGATAGAAGGTACCCAGAATTGCATGGGAAGTGAAAGGTAAAGCACAGGAGGAAACACAAGGAACCCTCTCCCAGACCTTCCCCAGCTGCTCACACTTGTGGACGCACCAGTGTATGAATTTTCTGTCAAGCTAAATTTCAGTATTGAAGAGGATAGCAAATATTTTGAATGCTTTAGCTAATACTTGTGTGGTCCCTTTGACAGAGTAAATATGCTATGCATGATTCAAACAGTGCCAAAGAAGCACTCCATTAGTTATTATCCTAAAACACTAGCAGCAATTCTAGTTGGCAGATATTTTTCATAAGAAGAACTGCAGTAGCATTGGTAGCTAATTACCAAAATTGTAGTGACAACAACAGTCTTATTCTCAAGCCCAGAGGTATCATTTCCAGAAGGGAGCTCGGTAAGGGTAACAACCATTTTGTCCACTTCACTCCAGTATCCAATCTGAAAAAGGTTATAGAAGATAGGCACATGGATAAATGATCTTTCTATTAGCCACACATTGAATTATTTCAAACTCACATATGAATCAAAACTTATATCTTGGAGCACTGGGTGTGGTGCAAGAACAATGAATACTGTTACGCTGAAAATAAATTTAAAAAATTAAAAAAATATATATACATTAACAAAGCTGTGTCTTTTATTTTTGTGACTCTAATACAAATAGAGATTATAAAAACAATGAAACAAAAGCAATTCTTTAAAATGGCTTGTCTTTTCACATTCACTTCTCATACTTTCCAGGGTAATTTGTTTTGGAGTGATCATATGGAAATAGAAATAAAATCCAAGCAATGGAATTTTATCCATAACAGTTAAGAGAAAGGTACTGAATTAAAATATTAATGCATATTTGCACCAGCTATGTTTTGTCTTCTAAACCATAAACTGTCAACGATGGTTTCTTTTTCTTCTCATTAAATCTCTTACACCTTGATCAAAAAACAAAAAAAAACAAAAAATAAAAATAAAAATAAAAACAGTTCTTCTATTCACAGTCATTTGAAGATTACATTTCAGTATTACTTACCAGAAATGAATAGATTAGATTTAGGGAAAAAAATTAAAAATATATCTGTTTCTGGAAGTAGATAAACTCTACCTACGTGAATATCCATTTCCAGGACTTTCTGGAAGAAGAGGTGATGGGTTAGCAAACTCACCTCCTCGCAGAGAGAAAACTGCCTTTAGATCACTAATGATTTACCTTCCGGGGCCCATTGGTTTTGAGTTCCATAATGTTAATTGTATAGTTTATTCTTTTTCCATTTTGGTCAAACTTTATATTTCCCGAGAGACCTTCAACCTGAACCTAATGAGGAAATGGGAAAGGACCACAGTTATCAATTTACTGCAACCGAAGATACAAACTGTACAGATTACTCTCACTGGGCTCAAGTTAAGAAAACTACATTTATAAGATTTCTTTTCACCCTTCAACATACCTCTGTGCAGTTAGGAGATAATATTCACTTTACGTTAAACATAGCCAGGAGACTAACATAGCAGGAAAAAATAGTGTCCACTGTTAAGTCACACTCACAATCATTTTGAGTGACTGACCTGTTTGAGGGCCCTTTCTATTTCTACGCCTTGTCCCCAGGGGACTGCTGGGTTTGCCAGGCAATCTCCTGCATTCCCCCTTCGAGAGATTTCAATTCTCTGCTTCCGAAGGTTGCGGAAAGCCTCAGTCATCACTTGAACAGCATCATAGGTTAGAGCAGAAGTATACTGAAAAATATCACACACATATCATAAGAATAGGAAAAAATTCAGAGGGTCACAGCACAATGGCCGTCTGGGTTGCAGCTGGCCACCATACAACACCATATCACAGCCCAAGACTTTAGACACCATCCTTCATCTAGCAGTCTAAGAATCTGAGAGGTAAAATGGAATACTAGGACTGTGGAGTATGCTTTTGGCTGGAAGCACTGCCTTTTACATTAGCATTTCAGCTATTTTGGGTGAGACCTTTTATAATAATAGCACTTTTCTTTTTAAACCAATTCCCTAGTTAGAGAATCCCTTTATGGTCTGCTTTGGGTATAAAGGAAATTATCAAATTTACAAACAAATATCCCTCCTCCTATGTGGGATTCATTTGGCAATAGGGAAAGAATATTGATGAGTTTAAGTCTCTAAGTCTACCTCAGTGATGTTCACATAGATCTGCAATAGTCATGAAATATCCATTTTTAAGATCCCCTATGTGGTTATGGTAATCGAAAAGAAGAACCAACAAATTTCATAATTTCTATGCCCCCTTCATGGTTCAACAGTCTATGATAAAATAACATTGGTTCCAAACTTACGGTATTCAGATCCCAATGGGAAAATAGGATTATTACAGGAGGCTGGGGGCCAAGCAGAAAAAAAGAGCATATCTGAGGGCACTAAGCACTGTCAGTGGCTGGATAGGTATTATTACATACATGGATATATACCGCCATCTATCAAATGTATCATGCTGCTATTGTTAATGACAAATCACATTTTAACATAATAGCTTTAATGAACACTTAGGAAATTTCTGTAACTGAGTATTTTTCAATCTGTGAGTAACAAAAGTACAGTGAAGCTGGTAAAAAATGCAACATCGTACTAATTTTGAGACACCCTAAAATTCTTGACCACAAATCCAAAACGAGCACTTAGTATTTCCAAGTCCTCCTCCTTCTTTCTTTAGTAACTTAGTTCTTCCACTCTCAAAAATGATTATTTTATACCTCCTCTTTTCTTCTCATAATACCTACAGCTCTGCACACTTCTCTTTCTCTGAATTCCTGCTGATTATCTTGCCTACACGTCACCAAAAAAATAGAAGCCTTCAGACAGAAACCTTTTACCTTTCAACCACAAAACTGCCACGATCACATTCTCTCTGTTTCCCTCCTGAGCTGACAGCAATGAAGGTGGCCATGCTTCTACATAAGGACAGCCGCTCCCAACAGCGCACGGATACAGTCCCTCGGATCTTTCTAAGGACATTTCATCTACAATTACAACCTCAATATCCTGCATCAGCCTTTTTTCTCTCTCTACTGGATCATCTTTATTAGCACTTCAAATGCTTTGATATCTCCTACCACAAATAAAGAGATAGATGATGATAAATGATAGATACAGATGACAGATAGATGACAGATGGGTAGGTAGGTAGATAGATGAGAGAGATAGAAAGAAAGATCAATCAGTAGATAGGTAAATAGATAGATATAGATAGATAGATGATAGCTACAATAACTGCTTCTTAGGTTTATATCTCCTTCCAATACCAACCCATCCTTTTTTTTCTGTTTCCTTCATTAAAAAATTTAAGAGGCATTTTCTAAACTTGCCATTCCACATCAATCCTCTTCTCTCTCTCTTGAGGTGGTCTCGCTCAGTTCATGGCTTTAAATTACATGTATGTGCTCAAACATTACTTCCTCAATGATGCTCTTCCTGCCCAGCATGGACTCGATCACTCCTCTTCACGTGACCTTATTTATTTCTTCATAGTCTCTACCAGTATCTGAATATCTTGTTCATGAATTCTTTCTTTCTCTATTTCATCTCTCTTCCCCACTGGAATATTTACTCTGGGGAAGTAGAAAACTCATCTTACACCACTGAATTCTCAGATACCAGGGCAGGGCCAGATACATTAAAAAAGACCTAGGAAGGAAGGAAAGAATGTAGGCAGGGAAGTCAGAGATCTTGATATTGGACACTCTCTTTACAGGATTCATGTTCTCTTCCAGTGTAGTGAAAAGGTTATAAGCAGATAATCACAATATGTCTATCATAGTGTTATAAATCAATCTGGTGGTAGATAAATGTCAGATTTATCCTCTTAATATGAGAGATATTACAATAAGGCAAATGAAAAGTAGTTCATGTTGTATGAATCATCCCCTCCATGTATCCAGAAATTTCTTAAGCCTCCGTTTTTCTAATACCAAAATGGCAGTGTGAGGTTATCATTCATTTAATCGTTGTATGTATTAGTTTAATTGAATCTCTTTCATTTGACCATATGAATGAGTCAAATTTGATGGGAAAGTTGGCAAGAAGAAGAAAAAGAGAAAATGATTTTGAGGCCATGAGCCCTGTGACTGAGTGTAGTAAACTGTAAAAAGATATTCATATTTACCTCTAAGTTTTCTTCCTTATTTCTTCTCTTGTGATACCACTTAAACAATGTCATTACAGGCCTATATAGGATTCCTCTACGTATTTAGATTATCTCCTGGATGGATGCACTTGAGGTTCCCACAAATATCTCAACTAGACAGATCTAAGTAAAACCCATCACCATTTTTTCCAAAAAATCTCAACCTTTTTCTCCAAACTATATCTGAGAAATTAGCAAAATATAGTATGTGTCAGATCCATCCATATTTAGAAACAACCCACATTTCTGACTATAAAGAATCCTTAAAACCTGTACTTTCTGCCTTAAGAAAGTATAATGCAGCCATTAAAAAGTGATGCTAATAAAGGTTATATAACAATATGAATAATGTCAATTATAAAATTAGTGAAAACATTATTACAACTAAATTTTAAAAATACCTTCTTCATTGATTAATGAGAATGGTAAAAAAAATGGTAATATCTCTTCACAAATAAGGGAAAGAAAAATAAACAAAATGGTTATAATAATAGAGAGGAAGCAAACATGATTATATTTCTTTTCTAAGTATTCTAGAATATTCATGTACTGTTTTCTTAGGAAAAAGACATTGTTTTGAATCCTATTTACTTAGGAAAATATCTGGAGAAATAAGATTACATATTAGATTTATCCACCTTACATAGATGCTTATTTCTATTCTCCTAGAGAAAAAAATTGGTTAATTTGCTTTCCTATACAGTAATTAGTTCATTGCCAATGTAATTTTTAAAATAAAGTCTAGGTCACTGAATAGGAAACAGAGCCTAAATTAAATAAATTGGATATTTAAAAAAGAAGTATTGCAATGCACATTAAAAAGTTACGATAATAGTGAAAAGCCAAAATCTTCATTGGGTCAGCCTGCTCACATTACTATGAGAAATCTATCAAGCCATCTGCTAAATGTTTTAGAGGTCTATAAATGTTGGCAAACTACATTAAAAAATAAGATTAGGTTGAATGAACTAAAAGCACTGAGGTTCATGCGGCCTGTTAACAATTATGATTCGGATCATGAGCATGCTAAGAAGAAAAATCCTTTCAACCTTTTTCAAATGCTCAAATTTAATCAAGTCTCCAGCCCATTATTGTTTTAAATTAAAAGTCACAATCATAAAAACACAATTCTGGATGGAGAGAAAATAAACAGACACTATATCCAGAGTTCCTCTTTGTTTATGTTCTACATATGTGGCTCATTTATTTTTCCTAAACAAATATATTCATATTTTTGATTGGAGAGTTAGATATTTCAGTTCTACCATTCCCTAAACTAGATGTAAATTAACTTGAAGGGAACATGATGAAATGTAACTATCTCCTTCTTTGAAAACAAATGTATCATCTCTGTCCTGGTGTTTATGTTCTGTGAAATCCCTCAGCTGAGTTGGAAATTTATAATTCAGTGGGGGACCATTATGTTTTGCGGTGCTGTATCACAATCGCATCCTATCCACACTTTAAGAAGAAATCTGGGAAAACGTTTTTATGGTCCATTTTCCAAATGTACTTTTTATTCCATTTTAAATGTATGTTTATTGAGACCTATTTTTCAAATACAAAATGAAATATGCATTTTAAACATGTTTGTTAAACCCAATAGTCATCAGACATTATTCAATAATACATTACTGTAATCACTGAAACCAGAAATCAGTATTCTGACAGCCAACAAAAACAGGGAATGGAGAAGTTCTATGTACACTTAGGATTTAATGAACATACAAAAAGGATAAATAGACTATAACATAACATTTTATGGGTCATTATTATGATAGCACCTATGCTTAAACATCTGCACTGTGCTAAAATAAAAGATATTCAAAGAAAAAGTACTAGACTTTACATGTTATAAAAGTGCTAAAAACTTACTATGAATAACTACTTTCAAATTCTCCTTGACATTTGAAATTGAAACGTATATGGTTTAGAAAGTATTGAATATATCACCAGAAGGCAGGGCCCAAGCCCTGATTTTATCATTTACTGCTCAATTGCCTTGGGTAAGATAAAGTGTTTTTTATCAATGAAAATAGTGTTTCTTATCAACGAAATAAGTAAAACAATGCTTCTTCTATGTCATAGTAGCATTGGAAAAGTTGGTGAGGAAAAAAGAATTCATGTCGACTAACCTGAGCTGGGTGGTTTCCTCATGAGCCCTTTTTTAAAAATTCTATGCAACAAATATTTTTACTCCAGTTTTATAGATAAAGATTCTAAGTTAACAGATTATATTTTGCTCAGGGTAAAAAAAAAAATTAAGATGGAGTTTGAGTCCAGATCTCTGTGTTTCTGTGGCAATGACGGTGACCAACCATCTTGGTTTGTCAGGTACTATCCCTGTTTTACACAGCAAATCTGCAGTCCCAGGAAACTCCTCAGTGTCGCACACAGGGACAGTGGATGCTTGTTTGGCAAAGACCACATCAAATGAGTACGGTTAGAGGAAATGAGAAGCCAGGTGACCTATAAAGTATGTCCCAAAATACAAATTATTAACCAGCATGTTTGCTTTCTTTTTTCCTTTTATTACTATCTAACCTGATATATAAAACTAGTTTGTTTTGCTGTTTTGAAAACCACTATCCTAATCTACAAGAATCTGTGAACCCATAAATTCAGAAACTGATTCTCACATTGCCATATTAAAGGCTGTAAGAAATCCTGTAGTGACAATTCCAGTTTAGCTTTGTCTGAAGAACATCCATTGTCCAAACAAATTACCATTTTAAAAATTTCCTTAATACCAATTACTTTTCATAAAAAATAATGTTCTGTGTAACAACCTTGGGCTGTTAAAGGTCTTATGGCCTGATAAATTGTATATACTCATTTTTTAAATTATATCACTTGGGGCGCCTGAGTGGCTCAGTCAGTTAAGCAACTGCCTTTGGCTCAGGTCATGATCCCGGAGTCCCAGGAACGAGTCCTGCATCAGGCTCCCAACTCCATCAGTGTCTGCTACTCCCCTGACCTTCTCCCCTCTCATGCTCTCTCTTGCTGTCTCTCTCTCTCTCTCTCTCAAGTAAATAAATAAAATCTTTAAAAAAATAAAAAAATAAAATTTTATCACTTATTTGATTAAAGTTCTTTTTTTTAAGATTTTATTTATTTATTTGACAGAGAGAGAGATCACAGGTAGGCAGAGGAAGGCAGAGAGAGAGGGGAAGCAGGCTCCCCACTGAGCAGAGAGCCCCATGTGGGGCTCGATCCGAAGACCCTGAGATCATGACCTGAGCCGAAGGCAGAGGCCTAACCCACTGAGCCATCCAGGTGCCCCTGATTAAAGTTCTTATATGCTGAATGATATGTCCCTAAAGAATCTCACAATATAATTCTCAATTTCTTCATTTTATCAAGTTATCAAAATGGTCAAAAATGATGAGTTCTAGGAAAAATAAGTAAACCTATAAGAAAAGCTTTAGAAAGTCTCCCTTTCTTTCTCCTTTCTTTCTTTCTTTCTTTCTTTCTTTCTTTCTTGATTCTGGGCAATGATTAAGATCAACTAGAGCCGTTAAAAAAAAAAAACAGTATTGGTAAATACATTATACATTTAAGTTCATTTGCTTGTCTTAATTTTAAATTTAATTGGAGTCCACCCTCTGGAAAAGAAGTGTCTGTGATAAGGCTGTTTAAGACTTGCTGAATGTGTGCCCTTCGAAACTTCACCACACAAAGTCACAGGATCTTCACAGAAACTCAACATCGATGGAGCAACAGAAACTCTCATTCATTGCTAGTGACAATGCAAAATGGTACAGCCACTTTGGGAGACAATTTGGCAGTTTCTTGAAAACTAAACATACTCTCACCATATGATCCAACAATTGTACTACTTGGTATTTACCCAAAGGAGTTCAAATCATACATCCACTCAAAAACCATCGCACATATATTTGAGGTAGCTTTATTCATACTGCTGAAACTCGGAAGCAACCAGGATGTCCTTCCTTCAGTAAGTGAACGGTACATCCAGGTAACGGAATATGATGGGCTATTATCAGGGCTTAAAAAGAGTGAGCTACAAAACCATGAAAAGACATAGAGGAACCTTGTATGTATATTACTAAGTGAAAAAAAGCAAATCTAAAAAGACTACATACTGATGATTCTAACTCTATGCATTCTGGAAAAGGCAAAACAATAGAGACAGTAAAAAAGATTCTGTGTTTGCTATGAGCAAGAGGAGAGATGAATAAGCAGAACAGAGATTTTTAGAGTAGTGAAAATATTCAGTATGAGACTATAATGATGGGAGAATGTTATTGTACATTTGTCCCAAACTATAGGATGTACACTAAGAGTGAACCATAATGTAAAATATGGACTTTGGGTAATCATGATGTCAATGAAGATTCATCAGTTCTAACAAATGAATCACTCTGGTGAGTGAAGCAGATATTGGAGGAGGTTGTGCTTGGGGTGGGAGGCAGAGATATACAGAAATTCTTTTTTTGCTCAGTGTTGTGGTGAACCTTAAACTGCTCTAAAAAAGTTAAATTGTAACTACAAAGTAAAAATAAAATCAACATCTAGTAAGCACAGAGTTTCAAGGGTGAGAAAACTAGGTCTGTTGGAAAGAAATCAAATTTAACATCCTTTATTATTCTTTTTGAGTAGTAAAAATAATTTTTAAGCCCCTGTGAAGAAATACTCTTCATGTAAAAGGAATACATTAAAACAACATATTTTACCTGAATTATTCAGATGGGCTACTGACCCTGACTGAGTGGTGCTTAAGGATAAAGACTTTTACATTCTGAAATTTTGGGTTCATGTAAGCACTCAAAAGTTTCAGATAAAACTAATTAGATTTATCACGATGGAAAAAAGATACTCAAATGAAAACATTGTCTGGTTTGATTCACCCGTCAGTGCCAGGGAGAGACTTTCTTAGAGACAGATCTTTTATTTTGTTGGTTGCATAAATTTCTCCCAGACTTTCTCCACTTCTAGAAATCTCCTAACAAAGTGGAAGTTCCTCATCTTTTTTAATCCAGGGAAAATAAACAAATATGTTCCAAGATATTTTAGGGTTTGATTTTGATATTTGGAGTGGAGAGATGACTGCCTGCAAGTCATTACAATTTTTGAGAGACAGAAGAACCATGTGAGAAATCATAGATTCAGCAAAAATTAGAAGTATTAGTGTATGTTTTATTAAGTGTCAAATTAGCACTTTACATAATCATGGCATTAGATGTTTGAGATAAATCTTATACATTGACTAAACTTATTCCCTCTACAGATGAAGAAATGTGGAAATGAGATGAATCAGATATCCTGCAGTAGTATTACAGAT
Organism: Enhydra lutris kenyoni; assembly: GCF_002288905.1. NCBI lineage: Eukaryota > Metazoa > Chordata > Mammalia > Carnivora > Mustelidae > Enhydra > Enhydra lutris. Next base: position 49,022,817 of record NW_019154087.1, on the reverse strand, counting down.
AGTAGTGATGCCTTTTTACTTTTAATGCTCTAACATATGTTTAAATATTTTTTCAATTATTTTTAACAAAAATTTTACCAATATCATAATTTTACTTCATTTTTAAAATCATTTTTTTTATTCTTTAAAATATTTTACTTACTTATCTGAGAGAAAGAGAGAGCGCATGCTCAAGAGAGAACACAAGCAGTGGGAGGGAGGAGCAGCAGAGGGAGAGGGAGAAGCAGGCTTCCTGCTGAGCAGGGAGACCAACATGGGACTGGATCTCAGGATCCTGGGATCACGACCTGAGACCAAGGCAGACACTTAACCGACTGAGCTACCCAGGTGCCCCCAATATCAAAATTTTAATTTACGGGCTTATTTCAACCATTTACATACTTTTCAAGCCATGGAATATAAGAAACAAAACACATCAAGCCTCTAGGCTATTGTGTGGCAAAATAATATTAGGAGTAGGGGATGCCAATGTGTCAGCAGTGGTTTTGGTCAGTTAAAATGTTCAAGAAGCAGAATTAATTCTATTAAGCCACTAGGGTACTATATAATGCATGGTGCTAATTACTGAACTGAAAAAGATTATGCTATTTTCAGACAGGCCTAATAACTCTCTTAGGGCAGCAATTAAGAAAGTTTGAGTCTGTGCTTTAAGTCCTTTCCTGACTGAAATGAGATTCTGGTGGGAAAACCATTATTTAAAGGGCCACGAAAAGGTCAGTCATGGTCACGTATTATTGTTGAATACCTTAACATCAGCAGAATATCACGGATGCAGAAGTTGAACCAAGGTTCAGATTGCTGATGTAACCAGGCCGAATGGATAGCTATCAACTTACAAGTTGTTGAAGACACCGAAACACTGAAAATCTATCTAAAAATAGAAGTATTTCTAAATTATTTTTGAGAGAGTGCCAAATCATCTTTATTATCTGCCTCTTTCAAAACTTTTTTTTTTTTTTTTTTTTTAAGGAAGGTAAAATAGTCACTAATTGTCCATTTAAATCTAGGTGCCATAATGGTTTTGGTCTGATGATTGTCAAGTAAAATATCACTACTTTTATGCCAGGGCTGAATAAAAGGCCAAAACAAATATTAGTGCAGAAATTTTAGCCAAAGTTCACAGAAATGATAATTACTTTTTTTTTTCTTTCTCAGTGATTATTTTCAAAGGGTTTCTTTATATTTTTCATTTCAACAAATATCTATTATGTGTCTACTGTGTGTAAAGCACTGTAGGACACTGGGGTCAGGAAGACACAAATGATGCAGACTGCCTTTCAGAGTCTTGTTTTTAACCCACAAATATCTTTCAACCGAATTTATATCACTATATAATAAACGAATGGTTAGGATTGCTGCAATAGTTTTTTCATTTACAAATAAAGAAATCCGAAAGACTCAGCAATTGTAACAAACCCATTCATTTCCCTCCTTCCTGGGGCCATCGCCACAGTTAAGACAACCAGTTACTGGTTGTCTTACTCGGCTGCCTGGATTATTCGTGGTATCTTCCTAAAAGCTCACCTGCCATCAGGTGCAAACCCTACAATCTATTGTCAGCAGACAGTGTTGCAGAAGAGAGTAACCAGGAATCTTTCCGTATCAAAACTCTCCTCTGGTGGTTCCTTAATGCTCTCAGACTGGAACTGTCATTTCTCTGACACTTAGAACAGTGCCAGCTTATAGAGTAAAAACTCAATAGATAGGCATTGAATGGATAAATGCATTGATAAATGAATAAATGAATGAACGTTGCCTGAAATTAGCAAATTGGTGAACCAGATGTAAAATCTCTGTACCATGACTTTAGAGTAATTTTTTGTACAGAGTATAAGAATTAAGAAATTGAACATTATTAACATATTTCTTGGTTATTAAAATATGCAAAATATTGAAATATTTATATTTTACTTGTATTTATTGAATAAGGATGATTTTAACTAAGAAACTATCAAAGATTTGTTAATTTCTGGAGAAGACTAAAAGTTTAAAACAATCATTAATTTAATATTCCCACAACTTGAAATACTTTATATTATCTCCCAAGCCTAACCACAGGGAGAATTTCATGTACTGAATTGCATTTTTGCAGGTTTTTATGCCTATAACCTAAGTTTTTATTTTGGTGACAATAAAACATGACTTAAATTATCAGGCTATGTACCTGGTACAGTCAATGACCCAAAAGACAATATAGAAAGAAATAATCTCATTAGGAAATATTCTTGCTTTCCTTTCTTAAACAGATCATATATAGAAGATAATGCTATTTTTTTATTAGAAAATACTGTATCATTACCCCAAGTAGTTTTTCTTCCTTTTTTCTGCTCATGGAGCAGAAAAAATCATGAAAGCCCTGTCCAGTGATTCCTATCTTTTACATCTGCTGACATTAGAAGAGACTTATCTCTTGGTAACTCCCACAAAATGTCCATCTCTCACTCAATCCATATATTTTGAATTTTTACGGCAGAAAACGAAACAAAACAAACAGAAGAAAAAGTACAGTTTCCTGACACTGTCATGCCCTTGTACCACTTTGAATCAGTGTACATTCTCTTTCTCCAACACCCTCCTATAATTTTTCTCCTGCTCAACCACATGAAAAGCCCTGCTGAGACACCCCACCCCTGGAGAGCCCTCCTTAACATCCTTTCTCCCATACTGTCCTAATCATATGTGGAGAGCTGGCATATTTTACATGCTTCATTCTCTGTTTTGCTTATTTGCTTACTGACATGTTAGTCTCCTCCATTAGACTGGGGATTTTCAAAGAGTCTTTTTTGTTTTGGGGGGAGCTTGTTTTTGTTTTTACTTTTGTTTTTGTTTTTAAGTGCTACAGCAGGAAGGGAGTAAGCTCCCAGCAGAGTGAAATCTGGAGCTAGGTTTTGGTGAAATTGTTAACAGAATGCATTGCTAAAAATCTCCCAGGCCCCAAATTTGCCTTGCATTTTGATACATGACCCATGCACTTCAATAATGATATGACTTCCATGAGAATATAGTCAACTCATTTTGCTCTCATCCCTCTCATAGTAGACAGCAGTGGTAGGAACACGGTGACTAATCGAGTATTCAAAAGGAGCACTTTAGTTCTATTTGGGGATGAATGCCACATGCAATCTTCATCAGAGAGCTTTAAAGGCACCATCTTGGAATGAATGGAAGCCTGCAATTCCACAGAATGAGAGCAGCAGGCGGAGACACACCCTGAGCACAGGTGGAGACATACCCTGACATCAATGAAAAGACTAGATGTCCATTTGTCTTCTTATCAGCTTTGCTACCTGAAGGTACCCCCACAAACCCACAGTACTCTTATAAACAGTGTACATGGGAATATCAGTGAAGGTCACCAAACAAAGTCACCTAGTTTTGAGAAAAAAAAATAACTTTGGGTTATTCTTTAACATTCTATGAGATGGTTTCTTGAATTTAACTTGTAATTAACAGGATCCATTCACATATCCGAAAATAGAGAATTCAACGCTTTCAATCCTTACCTAGGACCAGTCTCATAGCCAGACACAAATTTAAAGCCAAAAATCCATATCTGTTTTTTCTTTTCATTAGGTGCAGAAAACAACCACAAAATCTCTGTCTGAAGTATAAACTGGGAGAGCAACTAAAATAACACTGTCCTGGCTGGTTCATACACATCTGCTTAATAATACACAAATAAACAAACGAAATCACTATGTATCTGAAATGCTTTGCAACTTTTGCTCTTATCTTTCATAAGTCTAGTTTCATAAAGAATGTGATCATCTCATTCCACACACGCTATGATCCTCTCTTATCTCCGCTGTCAATAAGGTGACCAACAGAAGGAAGAAAACCTTCCTATCAACAGCAGAAGCATTTAATATTTAGAGGTAAATATATGTAGGTAGGTGTATGAATAATAAAATATGTTGAATAAACAAGTGAAGTCCAGACCCGTGGAGAATAAAAGATGAGTCTGGTCATGTTCATATCAGAACAGTGCACTGCATTTAGAATTCAAAGATTCCTTGTTTGATTTCATAAAGCACTTATTGCTTTTTGTTCCTAAAACAAATTAAGATTTTCATCTTCTTCCTAGAGTGTCCCAGAGAACACACTACTTGCCAGCAGTTAGATACAGATAAAGATACAGATATATAGATCCAGATGTAGATGGACATATTAGTAGATAGAGAGATACCTTAATTGTAGTCGTGTGTGCTCCAGGGTATTCTTTTTCTTCCAGTGTTGACCATCTTTCTATAAATTTGGATACCAGGGAATCATCATAGTCCACTATTTGAAATCCAGAGACGTTTGCACCTCCAAACTGAATTTTTAATAGGTCTCCATCAGTAAATCCCTAGACATAGAGCACATATGTCAGGCTTTCCATTAAGACTCAAAGAGAACTTAACATTTACCCAATAATTCCATACATTGCGGTTTTACAAATGTCAAAGAACACATGAGATATAAAAAAGCCTGGAGGAAATGTTTCGTGTATTTAGCAACCAATACTCTGCACTAGTACCTACTGTCATCTCGGCATCACAGCGGATCCTTAATCAATGATTGTTTATTGGTTGTACTCACATAAAAGCTCTCCATTTTACTGAGAAATCTTCCGTGGGTAAGTACTGGTTTTATTTATTCAATCTACAACAGAGCACTACCACATAGTTATAAGTACTTAAGAACATAAAGCTAGTTCCCCAAGAGATATAACATAGTAAGCAAGTTATTCCTATTTTAATTGTTCATTCTCATAGGTGATAAAACATCTTTAAAATGAGAACGGAAGGTACTAAATGCCTAGTCATCATTTGCAAACACTCAAACAATATCATATTAAGTACAGAGCTTAACTTTTTATAAAATATATGAAAGTTTAAAAATCAATCTCTTGCATTATTAGAATGAATTCAGTCATTAGTAAAACTATCATGTAGTGCTGCCATTAATTTCAAATATTGCACTGTCATAAATTCTATCTCAATTTGAGAGGACATTATCCCAAGGATGAAGTCACAATTTTAATAAACCACAATTATAAGTATTTTTTACCTTATACATTTACTTCTCATTATTCTGCATAAGGATTGAAAATATCCCTGAATCTCAAATACGGGAGAATCTTTTCTTTGTTATTGATATTAAAAAACATATTTTAGTACTATTTGTGTAAAGAAGGATAATTACTTCATTATTGGGTCAAATTTTGGTTTTTCTTTTTATTGAAATAATGTAAATAGTGCCAGAATATATATAACAAAAATCACAGATTTTCTACTCTGTCCCGTCCATGCTCCAGTTAAGCTGCTTCAAAACAAGCAATTTCAGTAATTTTTGTTTTTCATATATTTACCGCCATATTTCTGCACACATCTTCTCTATTTTTTCTTAATTTATCAATTTTAGATATCTTCATTGAGTTTCTGCTTATGTGTGATGTGTATATAATTCATCCAGATTTACCTGCTTACCCATTTTCATGTTCACAGTTATCATATTTATAATTCTGTTATTCAGAGCAGTCAAATAATGTGGTATGACTGTATTTTCCTTTTTTTTTTTTCTTAAGAGAGAGAGAGCACTAGTAAGAGGGGAAAGGCAAAGAGGGAGGGAGAGAGAGAGAATCTTAGGTAGGATCCATGCTCAGCACAGAGATGGGGCTCAGTCTCACAACCCTGAGATCATGACCTGAGTGGACATCAAGAGTTGGGAGCTTAACTGACTGAGCCACCCAGGTGTCCCTGCATTTTCCTTCTTGAATAGTATCTCACTCTAATGTTAATAATTGCTTCATTTTTTTCACTACTATAGTTTTCTGTGTACCTATTCTTATTTTTCTGTAGTTGCTCCATGAGAACTTTTCATGTTTATATGAGTAAATCTTTTTTAAAGTAATATCAAACATATCAAGTAATCTATTACTCTTTTTTCTGAATATTTAATTTACAGGAGACCTTCTGAATGCCGCAATTTGAATTGATGCCTCTTTCCATCTCTTCTGCAACTGTTACTCTGGAGTGTCCCTTCACCATGTTGCTGACTTTTTCTCTCACTTCCTGGCTCACTGATCTCTCATGTTTTACTCCCTTCTTCTTCCAGAGTGCTCAGTAGTTTCTCAGACACATTGGAGGTAAATTTTTTGAGACACTGAATGTCTCAAGATATCTTCATTTTGCACTGACACTTGATTACTCTCATAACCCGAAGACATCGTTCCACTGACTTTTATTGTTCCTATTGAAAAATACAATGTCATTATTTCTAATTATTTTTTGCATGTGACCTGCTTCATATTTCTGTCTGCCTTCTCCTCCCACCTGTCCGAAACTTTTAAGATCTTCTATTGATCTCTGAAATTTCATGATGACATTTTCTTTGAAACATAAAAGGAGTCTCTTTTCTTTCATTGTTTTGTGTAGTCAACGGGCATATTTGTGTCATCGAGTACTGGGAATTTTTCTGAATGTTCTTTGATAATTTCTTTCCCCTGCCTTCACTGTCTGTCTTTCTAGAATGCCTATTATTATGACATTGTAACTTTTAGATTGAACATCTAAGTTTTTCACAGGTTCCCTGTACACACCACCTCATATTGTATTGTTGTTTTGTTACATCATCTGGAAGATTTTTCTTAAACTTATCATCACAGTCATATAATTTTACTTGTAGTAGAAGAAAAGTTAACTTTCCATAATTCTTTCTTATTCTCTGAGTTTTTCCTCTTTTTCTAACATACTTTCTCTCTTCTTTATGGATAGTTAATTTTCTCCTATTACTCTGCAGATACTCTTTACAATTTTAAACATTTTTCTTGTGTTTTCTGCCTGCCCTGTTTCTGTTTATTTATTCATTCATTTATTTGTTTTGTATTACATCCTTCATGGCCCAGACTTTTCTCAAATGCCTGATTCTCTTTGGCTATTTAACACTCAGACACTAAAAGATTTCTTGGAATTTCCATGTGCCTGGGGGAGGCTACCTGATGAAGTACTTCACTGTATGGTAGTCAGGTGGGGGTGGATTGCAGTACTTTCTGTCCATATCCAGGTTGAAGAAATGAGAACTGCCTCCCTTTATGACCACTTCTTCATCACTTTATGTACAAACTATCCTTTTAAATGCTGCATCAGGAACTTAATCACAATCTGTGTTTTGGGAGCCTAATCAACCATTACCTGTTCCTGAGGAAATTCATCAATAGCTGTATCTGAGGACTTTTCTTTTATCACCACCTCATTTAACACTCATTAGACCCTAGACAGAGAAAGGGAGATATCTCCAATCGAGAGTTTGGAAGATGAAAGCTCTTCAACTCTGAATGGCATTCTTCAATTTTAAATGTCAGTGAAAATTTCAAGTGCTCTCTAAATTCTCAGAAACTGCAACACTCCTCAGATACTTTGAACTTACTGACTCACTGGAAGTTCCATATGGTGAAGATGCCAAGTATTCAGAAATGGAAAAGCAGAATTTGAATTCAGATAAAATACAAGCCATGTTCCTCCCTAGAAGATGACAGCAACAGGCACACGTTTTCTATTTTCTAATTTTCCCCCCCCACTTTGGTCATCTGTACATTTCTTTCCATTTCATAGCATCAGATATCAACTCTCAAATTGATGAGCCACCTTCTGTCATTATTTCTCAATGTTCCAATATAATCTTCTCCATCTGGACATTTTTAAAGATCACGGCTTTCAATGTGGCTCTGTGTTGTTCATCAAATGGCACAATTCACACAGGGGACTGACTGTCCAGGCTGTTCCCTGCACAGAATGTGGTTCTGAAGAGAGTGAATACAGAGCTTCATTTATTTTAACCCCTGCTTCTCTGGTAGGGAGTCACTTAGGATCTGTAATATCATATCAATAGATAAATTCTAATGAATTTTATAATAGCCATTTCACTGGCAAACAGAAGTTTTATCTGAACAACCAACTTCTACTAACAACATGCAGATTTGAGATTTAATATTCTAAATCACTGGTGCCACCTTCTAGTGAAAACAGCATTTATTAGTTATAAAGTTTTTTCCCCCCATCATTACTAGAAATAATGTCTTCTGATAGAACAATATAATATTCCAGAAACTACCTACAGAAACAAATCTACAGGGGTGCCTGGGCTCAGTGGGTTGAGCGGCCAACTCTTGGTTTGGCTCAGGTCATGATCTCAGGGTCATGACATCAAGCCCCGAGTAAGGCTCCATGCTGCTGAGCATAGAGCCAGCTTGGGATTCTTTCTCTCCTTCTCCCTCTGCCCTTACCCTCCATCCCTCTTTCTAAGAAAAAAAGAAAGGAAAGAAAGAAAGAAAGAAAGAAAGAAAGAAAGAAAGAAAGAAAGAAAGAAAGAAGGAAAGAGAGAGAAAAAGAAAGAAAGAAAGAGAGAAAGAGAGAAAGAAAGTAAGTCTACATTTGGGTAAATATGAGACCTTTCCAAAGTCTTATTATGCTATTTAGAATAAGCTCTCATTTTCTCCCTCTTTTTCTATCTTCCTGAGATTGGGGAGGGCAGTTTTCTCAGTCAAGTAAGATCATACTTCATCAAAGAACGTAAAACTTTGCAACAGTAAAGGCTTAAGGTCATTTTACTACTGATCTGAAAACTATTTTGAAAAAAATGTCTAACAATAATTCTAACTTGGCTCTGATTATACTTAAGAGAAGGAGATATAGTCAAACACTTAGATGTTCAGTATAATCATAATTTGACAGAAAGCCCAATGAAAAAGTGATCAGCTATAGGGATTTAATGTCATTGTACTGCTTTCATAGTAAATAGAAAATCAGAAATAAATAAAAATTCTTGACATTTGCAGGTTTAATTTTTCTCTAAGATGTATTTTCACAAATGTGTATTTATCTCAAATACTATGTTTACTGAAAACTTTAAAGGAATGCACAAAGGGAAAAATTATAAAACATTGTGATAGTGAGAAACAAGAGGAAATTTGAACAATTGAACTTTAGATATTTTTGAAAACTTTTCCATAATTCAATATGCCTTCTAAGACAATTTATAAAGTCTGTCAAATATTTCTTACATCACTTTTAATAGGAGATTGATTAGAGTATATAAAGTGGGAAGTCAGTCTAAAACACAAACTGAGAAAAACATTGTTACTTCTAATTGATCAATATAATCAAGATATGTTTTTAAAAGTAACACTGATAAAAGCTGGTCATTCAAAACTATTTTCTAAGTATCTCTATTAAAATTAAAAATATCAATTAATTCACCTACCAGATTTGCAATGATATAATGGTAACCTTTAACATGTTTTCCAATGGTAATAACCTAACAAAGATAAAGAAATAATTATTTAATACATGCAAATAATATAAATTATAATTATTGATGTTATGACCTGAGGAAAAAAGTGGAATTTTATTTACTATGTTTTCTGATATTCTGTGATGGATCCTATTTGACAAAATATAATTCTCAAATACAGAGAATATTTCTCTCAGAAAAAAGTAACAATACATTTCAGTGCTTTATAAATGCTATCTTTCAAGAAGTCAATAAGTAAACAAATAATTATTTCAGTTTTGTCTTCGGTGAAAATAAAGTCACAAGATTTTAAGAAATGTAAAATGAAAAGAATATTGAATCCATAAGTCATAATTTTATTTTTACAAAAGCTATTTTTCTAAAACATTAGGCAGCTGAAATCAACACCTGAGATTTTATACTCACACACTGACACTCAAATTTATAGTAGAACATTAATTTAAAAATTATGAATAAGCACATAAAAGAATTTTTATATGAATTTATAAAATAATATTCCCATCTTAAGAGTCTTGAGATACTTGCAATTTAGTTCAAATGAACATGATTATTTCCAGCTTGAGGCAGCAAAGCATCAGAGAAACTACTCTTTCTCCACAAATCTAAGTCAAAACTCAATGGCGAGATAAACGTATGATGGAACACGACGTTGAGCTCTTATTGGTAATGCTCATTACAGTTTGGGACATTACAGAATCAGTGTGACTTGTCACTGATCTATAGCAATTCAAGAGAGTAAGACATTGGTGAAATGGACATGCTGTAGTCCTAGTACTTAGATATTCAAATGTAGCTCTTATTTTTAAGAAAATTTCACACTAAAAGAAAGCAGGAAATGCCAGGGCTGCAGAGAAACATTCAAACCATTAGCTCATTTCCCTGATGACACAGTTTTGGTGACTTCCCATTGCTTCTAGCATAATAAGCAAAATCCTTAATTTATGCTGCAAAGTTCAGTAATCTTGCAAGCTTTTCCAGGCCCTCTTTTTCCACTCTCATTGGCCCTCCTTTTAAGTATTTTTGTATACGAAAAGGCTTCTTTCCATCACCTCAGGACTTCACATATTCTGCTTCCTTGCTTGGAAAGCAGTCTCAACCACCATATCATTTGTCTTATCAATGCTTCAGGCACAAGGAATCTGAGCCCAATGTTACCTCCTGGGAAAGGATTTCCTTGACCTTCTCTTATCCCAGACAAAGTCAGGTACTCTGAAGCAATGCATTTAGTTAAAGAACCAGGGAAAATCTTAGGAAAGATTCCACCAAATGCCCCTTTGATGCTAAGTGATAGCTATTTGGAAGAGAGTTAGGGCTTGTATCATTTTCTAACCTATTTTTATGTTATACAGCTAAATCACTTTTTCCAAGAAAATGAACCCTCTGTATTGAAAGGAAAATTGCAAAGAAAAGATGTCCTTCTGCATGAAAAATATATTAATTAGCATCACTTGAATTTAATTGATTTTGTCCTTCATACTTCCTACTGACATCTGCTGGTTCTGTTTATTGTTCACTCTACTTTCAGAATCATGCATGCCTTCCTTCTGGGAATTAAAAACAAACAAACAAGCAAACAACAACAACACAAATCTTATAAATGGTGCTACCAGTAGTTGAGTAGAGCGTTCACTGAAATGGGGGGGGGTATGAAAATTCACTAGCTCTGCCTCTACATAGGAATTCATGTTGACCATGCCATCATATTTTTGTTTATAATAGTAATTAACACTGCACTAACAATAGTAAACTTATATTGATTTCTAAATGTTTCTAATGGCTGAGTCCCTTTTCCACCCAATCAAAATCAGAAATATGTAACTCTAAGGTTTTAATGGATGATAAAATTTTCATAATCAAGAAAGATTGGTTCTCTTTCTAACTTTAAGCTATTATAACAGTAAAATTTCATCACCTCTGTTCTCTTATAAGTATTTATAGAGTGAATAAGTAAATACTGTTTCTTTTTCTTTAAATGTAGTTCAATCCCACTTTTTGCTTGGGTCACTCTATTCCTTGAAGGTCTTCCATGATCTCCTAATCTAAATTTTTTGGTAATTTTTTTCATAACATCCTGTTCTCTTCATTCATATATACCACCATATAGTTGCATATTAATTTCTGTAAATATATCATAAATATTTACCTTAATGGGGTTGCCTGTTTTATTTAACATTACTTTCTTGGATCTACCACAGTGATTGTCTGGCAATATTAGACACCCAAGGAAATTTACTGAATGAGTAAATGAATGAAAACAAGCCAGACAAATGCTGCCAGTGTGTGAACCCTCCATAGATCCTCCTTTCCCTGTTAAAGATAGGTTCTTCCTCCTCCTCTTAGACCACATTGCTTTCTAACTTGTAGAACTACAGTGTGACATGTAAAATTTGCCTTCCTCTCTAAACCATGGGTTAATGGAGTACAGCTATTACTATTCCCTGTCTTTGCACATTTCATTCTAGACACAGAGGATGTCTGCAGTTAATGTTTGCTGAATGATGCAACCAACCACTGTACACACTCATTTAATAATTCAAGAGTGTCTTATGAAAATACAATAAACATGAGCAAAGTCTCTGTACCTTTTGAATGGATGTCCATATGAACATTTAATCATCATATATTTGTTTCAACATGTTACATTCCATATATTCCCAAATTCTCCTATAGTTTCTGTCTTCTAGTTTTGGAAATAATTATTTTCATGTAGACTTTCACCAACATTAATTATGATGATCCATGAATACATAAATTCTTTAAAAAAAAGACTAATGACTATTATTAAAATTCAGTTTTAATGAGAATCTCCTATGAAATTCAAATGAGTTGCTGAGGATCACATTTGAACAAGAGACCTTCAGGTTAAAACAGCCCTAACTTCATCTCCTGAGACAAGAATTAAGACTTTTTCACTGAAATGTTCACCTCTCTGGCATAAAACATTTAGCTCTTTCTCATAACAAGTTAGTTTATCCAGTTATTTAATATTTTATGTGAGATTCATTTTGTATGTCTTAGGGCCTGTATTATTACATATCAATTAAAGCTACATCAACATTTATGTTTCCAAAATGCTTTGTGTTATACAAATGGTGAATTAATTTTTTACTCAAAACCTAGAAGGGCCAAGAAATGCATACTTAACTGCACATTTTTCTTCCAATCCTATATTATTCCAAGGAACTAGCAGCCACTACACACACACACACACACACACACACACACACACACACACACACATTTATCAGTTGGGAAAAGAAGCAGATACCCAGTGAAACAGATCTTAACTTAGTAAATCATGATGCTGCTTCACCAACATCCCTGGTCATTTACCCTACATTTAATATAGTGGATCTTATTTTTATCATTAGGATATTACTGAATAGCTGTCCTATCCTAAGAGACCTTAAATGGAATCAAAGTGGTATGGTAAGCACAGATAAAACATCCTTATGTCCAATAAACTTCTCAAACAGCAAACACAGACTGAATATGTCTCTCCTACATATTTTAATTTCATAGATTAATAGTTTTATAGTGACACAAAGCCCACCTCGCAGGAGGAAACAAAAATCTTGGAAAAATAAATACAGGCTTTCTCTGAACACAGATGCGTTCAGACAACATAGGCTCAATGTTCCATACTGTGCTCTAATATTTGATGTTCTCCATGTTTTGCCATACACTACTCACTTCTCTCTTAGAACCCCAGCCTTATTTTCACTTAATTAGTGGCCATTTCTTTACCTCTAAAATGTTCAACAATTTTAAATTTCCAACTAAAAATATCAAACTTTAGGGCAATGCTTATCATATAGAACATAAGACTCAGTAGCTACATATTGAATATAGTTAATGATTAGTATGGTGTGTCAGCATGATTGAAGACCATCTGATATTGCTAACTGAAACCAGAGGTAATTTAACTGATGACCTTTGCTTCATCCTACATAAACCATAAAGGAAAAACTGCTGTTCAGCACCCACACGAATACTGGCTGCAAATGCTGACACCACACGCACATTCTATATTTGGTGCCATTAGAAAACAGAGTAGCCAACCTGGTCTACGATGTCGTTTACTTTATCCCGTTCACAGTCCAGGATTACACGCCGTTCCTTTTTTAACTCCAGATCTTGAAAAAGTGATCGGTATGTCTCATCTTTCTTGTCATTGTTAATGTTTCCCACGTTGATAGCAGTCACTTGCCATTTCTTTTCCGCAGCAGAATCCAGTACAGCTTGCAGTGTTGATAAGCCTAGGAAGGCAAAGAAAAATGATGACCGTAAAAGATACTTGGATAACTCAGAATTACATTGTGAAATTGACAGCAAATATATTTTTAAGTATGATATTTTTGTGCAACTGAGGGGATGTTGACTCCTCTAAAAAGCTACAGTGAGGATCTCTATCGACATTGAATTATTTCCGCTTCACATCAAAAACTCTTTTATCTATATGCTATTGTTCTGATGGAAAGAACCATATTTCGGGGGGATAGTCTCCCCTTCTTTCAGCTCTTTCAGCTGTTTCTTTCAGATATTACCAAAGAGTAATGTCTGTGATACCTTTGGTTAATGTGAGATCCAAAGACATGACACACATTTCTTTCTCTTACAGAATGGGAAAGACTGTTTCTTTACATATGACAACCTATCATTTCATATTAACATCCTCAAGAGGATGTTAAATGAAAATGTTGCAAACATTTTCAGGGAGACAAATCTACATGAGTCTCTGTGAGCATACGAGCCAATGATCTCAATGAGGCTGTTATATTTCCTCCTCTTGTCTTCCAGTCAGCCGTTGTTTTCCTCAGCCTTCTGTCACATCATGTTTTTGTTATTGGGACTGATCCCATAGAGATTAAAATGTTCACCTATTAACCAGATGGTAGCAGTTAGTTTTCTAGCTCAGATTTGTTACATTTACTTAACTTTTCAAATGTAAGACCTGTTTACTATTTATCAGTAACTTTGCTTATAACATCATATGACTTAGAAAATTTCTTTGTATTTTTAATAAAAATATATTACTTCATACATAGGACTGAGAAGGAAAATAATTGGGGAATTATTCCCTAAAGTTAAATCTTCACTAGGAAAAGCAGTACATAAACTTGGAAAAGCACTAGGAAAAGCAGTACATAAACTTGTCTTCCACATCACTTCTTGTCTTCACAGCCAACCTAAATTCATCATTTCTATTAATAGCTTAATGAACAACACAAAATCTGGGCTCCAAAAAGAATGCAGGACTCATCACATCATCTTTCTGATTCCAGAAAGTCCTACATCTTTCTCAGAAGAATGCTGATTTCTTTTTAGCCATAAAATGTGGGATTTTCCTAATATGATCACACTATTCTATAAATTTTATTCACGTACTACACTTTATTTTCAACCTACTTACTATGGCAAAAATATGTGCATTGTAAAAAAAAAAAAAAACCTATTGAACCTGGAAACAGCATTAAAAATTGTATTGATTCAATACTGACCAAGAGTATATAAGATTAGCTTAGAACATCTTGTGATACAAAATGCAGGGAAGCTCTCCAAAACTATCAGAGTTGTGTCAAAAGACTCAGGAGTCAATGTGATGAAGAGCAAGTAAATTTGAGGCAATTTAGATATCAATAGGAAAAATAACTGCAAAAGACTTAAATATATAACATATTTTAAACCCATGAATTATTATGAATACCTAAAATTATAAACTACCAAAACTGAAACAGCAAGAAATAGAAAACTTGAACAGACTGATAGCCAGCAAAGAAACTGAATCAGTGATATTTAAATACATATAAATATCTGGTTGCCTTTGAAGAATACTAGGAGCTGAGTTATTATTTTGAAATTGGTAAATAAAGGAAAAGAAACAAGCATTTTCCTACCCCTCCTTTATGACCTATACTCAGGGTAATAATTAGTTAAGACAGCTTTTCCTTTTTTGGAAAACCTCATTTGTCCAGCTGACAAATGACAAATGATGAAGGAATATAGATTCAGAATTACAACCATCTTTTAACACATAGTGAATTAATAAATCATTAACTGCTGCTAAAATGCAAAAGTTACCTGTCTCTAAATAGGAATATTTAACATCATCTATGGAGTATTCCTGCCAAAAAATGAACATGAATCTTGCCAGACTTCTAGCTCTAGCTACCGATTTATAAGGAATATGTGGCAGAGTAATATGCTAAATATCAGAGTGTTGCAATCATCAAATTGAAACTCTACATATGTTATTAAAGACTTAAGAAATATATCAACCAATTGGGGGATAAATACCTCATTTTTATCTTGATTCAAATAAACTGTGGGGAAAAATAGATGATGATATTAATGAATTACTGTAAACCTGCCTGCATATGATAATGACATTGTGGTTATTTCAAAATACAAACTGAAATATGTACAGATGAAATTACATGATGGCAGGTATTTGTTTCAAAACAATTGTGAAGGACAGGGATATAGATAATAATACAAGAATTCCTTGTACATTTGTCATTAACAAAGCTGAGTTAATGGGGCATCTGGGTGGCTCAGTGGGTTAAAGCCTCTGCCTTCGGGTCAGGTCATGATCCCAGGGTCCTGGGATTGAGCCCCACATCAGGCTCTCTGCTCAGCAGGGAGCCTGCTTCCTCCTCTCTCTCTCTCTCTCTCTCTCTCTCTCTGCCTGCCTCTCTGCCTACTTGTGACCTCTATCTGTCAAATAAAAAAATAAATTCTTTAAAAAAAACAAAGCTGAGTTAAGAGTCCTTGGGGATCTTCATACTATTCTATTTTTTATTTAAAACATTTCATTGTGAAAATTGAAAATAATTTATTTTTATTTCAAATTGGGAAGTTGAGCCATAAACTGAACTTAAAGGGAATTTGTGTGCTTTTTTTTTTTGACAAAACAACAATAATTGTTTCTTCTGTCCAGTCATGTACCAAAAACAGGAAACACAGGAATTTCTCAAAGAATAACTTAAACAAGAGACCGCTTTCCATTGTAAAAAAAAAAAAAAAATCTATTAATGATAAAATTTCTTTTAAAAACTTCATGGATCACCTGTGATTTCCATCCACTACTTATAAATAAATCATTCTATGGTATAATTCAAACCCTCTTCCTGTTTTTCATCATCAGTGAAGATAGAACATACAGCTGGCCATCATGATCAATTCAAGAGCTCTCAAAGTGCTTGAAAACAGTTATTAAATCTATCCAGTCTTCTTTCC
Source organism: Enhydra lutris kenyoni (assembly GCF_002288905.1). Classification (NCBI taxonomy): domain Eukaryota; kingdom Metazoa; phylum Chordata; class Mammalia; order Carnivora; family Mustelidae; genus Enhydra; species Enhydra lutris. Next base: position 49,006,284 of record NW_019154087.1, on the reverse strand, counting down.
CGAGTAGGAAAAATAGCTAATTTTCTAAACCTCTTTCACTATCTAGGTCCTACTTTTTCACAAATTTTAATCTTTATGCAACTAATAATTCCTTGTTACCTCCTTAAAAACATTATATCTATGAATGATCTTCCATATGCTATCCACGTCTTATCATATAACACTGCAATTCCTTTATTCTAAGCAGAAATTATTTTTTGTTTTTATTTAATTATGAAGTTGACCACATATTAAAATTTCAAGTGGTGATGTTCTTGATATTCTATCACATCTTTCAATATATATTACAAGAAATTTTAGATACAAATAATGATTTGTAAATCAGTTTAATCAAGTGATATTTCTATACCTAACATTGGCAGTTCATCCTGTTAAAAAAAAGGAAGATGATATAATGTAATATATATGAAGATGATATAATGTAATATATTAATAAGAAGGCATTTAAAAAAATAGTTGAATTTTCAACGAATTCATTCTATGTGTCAAAAGTAACTCACAGTTGGTGTGGATTTTCTCTTGTTCAAACTCTCAGAATTAATGTTTTGTAACCTATGAAGCCTAAAAACATTACATCCACTAAGAAGCTAAATAGCTCAAGTGGTGCAATATCAGATTTGATTAATTTAGTGTCATCAGAAGACAATGAATAATATTAAATCATCAAGGAACAGCCAGAAGTAACTCACAGTCCATTAAAAGTCTGACTCATGATTTAAAGAGATTGCTGTCCCATGCTTAGTAATCCATATTCTTAGACTTGTTTTTTCAGTAATAGTAACAGACCTCTTAGGCTCCTAACTTGATCTGTGTCTTCCTCACAACTAAGACTTTTGTGTTAATTCTGGTTAGTTTAAAATTAACAGATCATTTTAAAAATCACTGAAAATACATGTTACAACTATTGAGGTGAAATTAACCTCTTCAAACCTAACACGAATTCATTTCTTGGTCTCTTAGTACCACATTCTAATTAGGGGAAACAATATTACCTGAGACAATTACTCTTTCCTTTCCACACAAACTAGCATAAAATTATCTTCATAAATACCTCCATCTCTTAACCAGACTATAAACTTGCATGAACAGTGGGACTTCTTTAAAAATACTAGTTTACTTCAAGTTATTAGTAAGTAGTAATTGTTCTACTCTAGTATCCATACTGTATCAGGATATTTGAATTATATTAATATTAATATATTAGTTGAGTTGGCCGCTCAACCCACTGAGCCCAGGCACCCCTGTAGATTTGTTTCTGTAGGTAGTTTCTGGAATATTATATTGTTCTATCAGAAGACATTATTTCTAGTAATGATGGGGGGAAAAAACTTTATAACTAATAAATGCTGTTTTCACTAGAAGGTGGCACCAGTGATTTAGAATTAATATTGGTTAAGGGTCTGCCTTCAGTTCAGGTCATAATGCCCCAGTCCTGGGATTAAGACACACATCAGGTTCCCTGCTCAGCAGGGAGCCTATTTCTCCTCTGTCCTTCTGTCCCTTCCCATGGCTTGTGTGCTTTCTCTCTCTCTCTCTCTCAAATGGATAATAAATAAAATATCTTTTAAAAAGCCATTATATTTTATTTTACACTCAGAAAATATTATTAAAAATTGAAAAAAAAAAAAAACCCTGTATACCAACAGATTGGACAACCTAGAAAAAAATGGATAAATTCTTAGAAACGTATAAACTACCAAAACTTAAATAGGAAGAAATAGAAAATTTGAACAGACCAATAACCAGCAAAGAAACTGAGTCAGTAATCAAGTAACTCCCAACACACCAAAGTCCAGGACCACATAACTCTTCACCTAGATTTCACAGGTGAAATCTACCAAATATTTAAAGAATAGTTAATATGTAGTCTTATGAAACTATTCAAAAAATAGAAAAAGAAGGAAAACTTCCAAATTCATTTTATGAGGCCAGAATTACCCTGATACCCAAACCAGATAAAGACACGACTAAAAAAGAGAACTACAGGACAATATTCCTGATGAATATTCTCAAAAATACTACAAAACTGAATTCATTTATACATTTTTAAAAGATCACTCACCACAATCAAGTAGGATTTATTTCTGAGTTGCAAGGGTGGCTCAATATTCACAAATCAGTCAATATAATACATCACATCATAAAAGAAAGGATAAGAAACATTTGAACAATTCAAAATATGCAGGAAAAGAAAAAAACATTTGACAAAGTACAATACCCAGACATAATAAAAACCCTGAACAAAGTAGATTCAGAGGGAATATATCTCAACATAATAAAGGCCATCTATGAAAAACCCACAGTTAACATTAACTTTAATGGGGAAAAACTGAAACCTTTTCCCCTAATGTCAGAAATAAGACATGCGTGTCTACTCTCACCACTTTTATTCAGCATTGTACTGGAGTCCTAGTCACAAGAATCAGACAACAAAAAGAGATACCAAATTGGTAAGGAAGAAGTAAAACTTTCACTATTTGGAGATGACATGATACTGTATATAGAAGACTAAAAAGACTGCATCAGAAAACTGCTTGAACTCATACACAAATTCAGTAAAGTTGCAGGATATAAAATCAATGTACAGAAATCTCTTGCATTTCTATACACCAATAATGAAGCAGCAGAAAGAGAAACTTAAAAAAAAAAAAACAACTCATTTACAGTTGCACCCAAAATAATAAGATACCTAGGAATAAACCTAATCAAAGTGGTGAAAGACCTGTAAACTATAAAACACTGATGAAAGGAATTGAAGATGACAGAAAGAAATGGAGACATTCCATGCTCATGGATTGGAAGAACAAATATTGTTAAAATGTTTATACTCTCCAAAGCAATCTATACACTTAATGCAATCCTTACTAAAATACCAAGAGCATTCTTCACAAAACTATAACAAATAATCATAAATTTGTATGGAGACACAAAAGATCCCAAATAGCCAAAGCAATCTTAAAAAAGAAATGCAAAGCTGGAGGCATCACAATTCCGGACTTCAAGTTACATTACAAAGCTCAAGTGATCAAAACAGTATGGTCCTGGGGTGTCTGGGTGGCTCAGTGGGTTGGGGCCTCTGCCTTTGGCTCGGGTCATGGTCCCAGGGATCTTGGATCGAGCCCCACATTGGGCTCTCTGCTCAGCGGGGAGCCTGCTTCCACCTCTTTCTCTGCCCGTCTCTCTGCCTACTTGTGATCTCTGTCTGTCAGATGAATGAATGGAATCTTAAAAAAACAAACAAACAAACAAACAAACAAAAACAGTATGGTCCTGGCACAAAACAGACACATAGATCAATGGAACAGAACAGAAAATCCAGAAATAAATTCACAATTATATAGTCAATTAGTCTTCGACAAAGCAGGAAAGAATATCCAATGGGAAACAGACAGTCTCTTCAACAAATGGTGTTGGGAAGACCAGACAGAAGCAGAGAAAAGAATGAAACTGGACCACTTTCTCACACCCTACACAAAAATAAATTCAAAATGGATTGAAGATAAAAATGTAAGACCTGAAACCATACAAATCCTAGAATTTGGATAGGAAGTAGTAATTTCTTTGACCTTGGCCATAGCAACTTCTTTCTAGATGTGTCTCCTGAATCAAGGGAAACAAAATAAAAAATAAACTATTGGGACTACATCAAAATAAAACATTTCTGCATGATGAAGGAATCAATCAACAAAACTAAAAGGCAACGTACAGAATGGGAGAAGATATTTACAAATGATACATCTGATAAAAGATTAGTATCCAAAATACATAAAGAACTTATAAAACTCAACATCCAAAAAAAACAAATGATCCAATTAAAAATGTGCAGAAGACATGAACAGACATTTTTCCAACGAACACATTCAGATAGCCAATAGACACATGACTAGATCCTCATCATCACTGATCATCAGGGAAATGCAAGTCAAAATTACAATGAGATATCACCTCACACCTGTCAGAATGACTAAAATCAAGGAACAACAGGTGTTGGAAAGGATGTGGCAAAAAAGGAACCCTCACGAATTGTTGGTAATACAAACTGGTACAGCCACTGTAGAAAATTGGATGAAGGTTCCTAGAAAAGTTAAAAATAACCTTATGATCTGGCAATTGTATTGCTGTGTATTTACCCAAATAATAATAAAAAAAAAATTCAAAGGGATACATGAACCCTTACGTTTATAGCAGCATTATTTGCAACAACTAAGACATGGACACAGCCCAAGGGTCTATCAATTGATGAACTGATAAAGAAGATGTGTTCTATATACACAAAGAATGAAGTCTTGCCATTTGCAACAACACAGATGGAGCTGGAGTGTATAATGCTAAGCAAAATAAGTCAGTTGGACAAAGACAAATACCATATGATTTCACTCACATGTGGAATTTAAGAAAACAAAATAAACAAGCAAATGGAAAAAAATAAGAGAAAGAGAGAGAGAAAGCAAGAATCAAACTCTTAACTATAGAGAAGATGGCTACCAGGGGGTAAGTGATTGGGAGGATGGGTGAAAGAGGTGACAGGGATTGAGGACTGCATTTGTTGTGATGAGCACTGGGTGTTGTATGGAAGTGTTGAATCACTTTATTGTACACCCAAAACTAATATAACAATGTGTGTTAACTAACTGAAATTAAAATATTTTTTAAGTTGAAAAAAAAAAAAAACCTTATAATCCAAGAAGTAGAGAGAGTGCCACATCAAGGACAGACCAAATTGTTTAAAATTGAAGCATGTAGAGACACACAGAGATGAAATCATGGAATCTATTTTTAAAGCATGCATAGCAGGGATAAAGGGAACAAAGATGCATGCTCATAATCACATAACACTAAATAAGGAGGTGCTTCCTTGAAGGGTATGAGGTTAGCAGCTAAAGAAAAGAAAGCCAGTCATACAATAAATGCACAAATGAACTTTTCAAAATGTAATATGATGGCAAAGCTATAAAAACTAGGACAGTAATAAGAAAAAAACTGGATAGCAAAATCCCATTCTTTAATCCAAGTAAAACACTATGTAAAATGAAGTTTTTTGCTATTTTGAGTCTCATACACTTACCTCTGAAGAGTTTCAGATTCAGCACAACACTGTTCATATTAAAACAGGAGCAACCATTTTATAATACCTTGGAAATGTGTCCATAAGGCCATTTTTGGCTTTAACATATAATACTTCACTGTAACATATAATACTGTAACTCTAATATTCTTCTCTCAAAAGATGAACTTAAACTCAAATCAATTTGTAAAATTTAATGATGAGATTATCTCATCACTTCAGTTTCATTTAATATTTCCAAATTATGTAGTTATAAAATCACTTCAAAATGTTTCATGTTCTTTTCACAAGTTCCTGAACTCATCTTTCTTCACCTGATTGTCTCCCAGAGCTTGTCCTCAGTATCTCTCTCCAAATATGAGAGTTTCTCTCTTTCTGTTTATGGCCTCTGTTGTCTATATGACTTTTCTCAAAAGTCAAGGTTCACCTAGAGGGAGTCACAGTGAGGGTGAAGCATACCCCTGTTAGGGCCAATTTAATGTTAAAACCTGTTTAACTATTAGGGCCTGCTTAGCCAGAACAACTCCATATTGCCTAGGTAGCCATATTGTTGTTTACATCCACGGACTTCATTCTGGGAATAAACGCCCCAGTAGTTCCTGGTATCAGTTCCAGGTGTCGATTCCGGGAGTAAGCGCCTTAACAATAGAAGCCACGTACCTTGGGTCTTCAGTTATGCCCTATAAAACCAGCCTGTGAGATCGGGAGGGGGTCGCTCTCTTCGGAGGCGGCCCTGGCCTGTCTGTCTGACTTCTAATACTTGGCATAGAATAAAGCTCTACATAACTTTCACTTTGTCTTAGTCTTGTTCCCCTGGCCGGTCAGTCTAACTTCTAATGCTTGGTATAGAATAACGCTTTGCCTAACTTTCACTTTGTCTCAGTCTCGTTCCTTTGATAACGGACCCCAACAACCCCCACAGTAAAAATGCCACCTTCAGCTTTGTCAAACAGAATCATCTTCTGATCCTTCAATTTAGCCAGTGAGATTCAGGTTCTCAAATCTCAAATTTAAAATACACAGAAGCTTAACTCATTAATACTATTTATTCAATATCAGCTCTGTTCCAGAATCATCTTAAGTTCTGTGTGTACAGTAAGGAACTGGACCCCCAGTGTAATGGGTATTGCCTAAACATTGCCTTCCTGGGGCTTTACATCCAGGGCACAAATAAAAGACAAAATGCTAGGCCTTGTGTCTAAAACTGTTCCTCGAGCATAGTGGGAGCTCAATAGCAGTTCTTGAGTGAAAGAACAGATATGAATATTAATTATAAATTGTGATAAGCCCTACTTAGGAAAAGAGGAGACTTCTTCGTGAGAGAAGAACAGTATGAAATGAAGCTCTGTGGAAATGCTCTGTAAGCTGAACTGTGAAGGGGGAGAAAGAACCAGAGGTGTGTCCAGATATTTGAGGTGAAAGAGTTTGGTTTGGTGTATCTGGACACTGTGAAAGAAGATTAGTTAGATGGATTTAGTTTAGTAAGTGAGCAGGACAGTAGCATAAATTGGCAGGAACCAGACTTGAGAGCCATGTTAGGGATTTTCAATTTTACCTTCATTTTAATGAGAAGTTTTTGTTGTTGTTTTTTTTTAAAGATTCTATTTATTTGAGAGAGAGTGAATGAGAGAGAGAGCGAGAGAGAGCACAAGAGGAGGTAGGGTCAGAGGGAGAAGCTGCCTCCCCACTGAGCAGGGAGCCCAGTGCGGGACTCAATCCTGGGACTCTGGGATCATGACATGAGCCAAAGGCAGTCACTTAGCCAAATGAGCTACCCAGGCGCCCAAAAGAGAAACAAGTGTGGAAATGGAGAGGGAAGAGAAGGAACATGTGGTGGTGGCCTGGTCTGGAGCGAAGACAATGAAAAAGAGCGTCCAGAGATAAAATATATTTCCCTGGTAGAAATCACTGCCAACAGAGTACAAGGGTGAAAGAAACATTCAGCATACTCCAGATTTTAGACTAGTCTTATTAATGCAAGAGTTCTAAAGGACATAGCAGAGAGCAGAAGGAAAACCTATGAATAAGGTCAGTTTTGTAAGCCTTTTATCACAGTAATAGGAAGTATGCTTCAGAATCATCCAGCACATTACAATCCATATTTTCTTTAAATGGTTCTGTTTTAATTTTTCATTCCTCATAGGAATAGCAAAGCTCTCCCTTCCCAAAGCAGGGGGGAGAAGTTGTTGACATAGCAACGTTTTTTCAGTTTGTAGAGTGCTGACAGGCTTTTCCACCAAGTGTTCTCATTCCAAGGACTTGGAGGACAAGGCAGAGAATGAGACACCTAGCTTGAGCACTCCAGATGGGATTGCTGCAGCAAATGACTACAGACTAATCAATGGTGAATTGACTGACGGCTGGCTCTCTTCTTGTCTGCCCTTGTGGGTTAACAAGGTGCCCTATCTTGGTTGAAACAGGCTTCTGGGTTTCATTGGAACCTTTAAATACTCCAGGAAGCAAGCTGCTGAAGGAAGCCCAATCTGGTACTTGGGTACTCGTACAATGGCGGTTCTTAATCTTTTTGAGTTTGATTATGGGTACTGTCTTTAGAAAAATACATATGCAAACAGGCACAAAATGTTCCTTCAGCTTTAGAAAGTACACCCACTGAAGCCAAATCTTGGACCCAGAAATATTTAAGAACATCCAAGATTCTAAAGAAAATGAAAACACTAATTTGAAAAGATCTATGCACCCCTATGTGTATTGCAGATTTATTTACAGTAACCAAGATATGGAAACAGCCCAAGTCTTGACTAATAGGTGAATGGATAAGTAAGATGTGGTATATATACAATGGACTATCATTCAGCCATAAAAAAGGATGAGATCCTGCCACTTGTTACAACATGGGTGGATCTAAGGGTTATTATGACAGAAGGAGAGAGACAGGAGGAGAAAGTGAGACAGAAAGATAAAGACAAATACCATATGATTTCACTCATATGTGGAACCTAAAAAACAAAGCAAATGAATAAACAAACAGAATCAGACTCTATTTTAAAAAAGCAGAACCAGACCTATACATACAGAAGACAAACTATAAAATACAGAAAACAGAGAATACAGAGAACAAACTGCTGGCTGCCAGAGGGGAGAAGGGTGAGGTATTGGGCAAATGGGTGAGGGGGAGTCGGATTTACAGACTTCCAGTTATGATATGAATAGGTCTTGGGAATAAAAGAATGTAGTCAGTAGTATTGTCATAGTGTTGTATGGCGACAGATGGGAGCTACACTTGTGGTGAGCAAAGCACAAGGTACAGAGTTGTTGAAATCACTATGTTGTACACCTGAAACTACTGTGACGTTGTGTATCAACTATACTCAAATCAATCAATCAATAAATAAAACTTTTAAAAGGAACATCCGGGATTCTATGACACATACATCAAGCAGATCTGCTAATAATAAACTTTGCAACAAGAGATGTGGAAAACACGAAGGAAGTAACTCCCCCTGAAAATACAACTTTAGCATAATGAGCCAAGATTCTATCCAATTAGTATGATAATCAATAACATTTTATCATAAACCTAGAATTACGAAAATTCATGGGTCTGCTGTCAGAAGACCTGGGTCAAATTGTACTGCTGCTCAAACGGAACATGAGCAAGTCCTTTAACTTCTCTGAGATTCAGGGATGTCATTTTAAAGCAAGGTTAATAACGGTCATACCTTTCTCATAAAACTTCTGCATGTGAAAATATTTAATTGCTACAAATTTCTCTAGAAGTCCTTATTTAAATATCCATTCAGTTTCACTTTGACCAACTTTCAAGGCAGTCACTTCAGTGACCTTCGACTAATAGTATCTTGACTCCGAATCTCAGAAGGTACTATTTACATTACAACTGATCATCTGGGTATTGGGTTGACAGAATCTTTATTTTTAAAATGAACATTCACAACTTTTTTTTTTTAACTCTAAATACGTTTCCCAATTTTCAAATTGCATTATTCATTTACACAGAAAAATCAAATCAAGTGACCCCTGGACTTTAACACACCTGGCCTGTGTTGCTCCATAACATCTCTTATAAGTGTCAAGTGTAGGCATTTAATCTGACCCATTACAAAGACATAGGGATATTGTCACTTACCTCTGTCACTGTCATAGAGATATGCAAACTTGTCCCATTGATAGTATTCAATCAAGCTAAGAAGTGCTCCTTTGAGGTCAGGTCTCATCTGAATGACAAATGGATGTGTGCCATCTGTTGGGAAGCTGGGAGTGATGAAGGAGACATGGAGCGTTCCACAAAATGATGTGATGGTATTTACAGACTTCTTGTCATAAAATCCAAAAATAGCATAGACTCCTCTTGAAAACTGGGAGCAGACTGAATAGGAAAAATAGAAAGGATAAATCACTGAAATTGGCATACCGTAACGTAGATTTGCTTAAAACTTAATGCTCTTTTATATGAAACAGAAAATAATCAAAATGGAAAAATACAGAATTTATATCAATGATCCATCCTGTCTGAGCACTTATTTACTTAGCTCTCTCTTGGAGGAATTCAAAGAATTATAAAGCATTAAAAAGTAATTTTGGCTACAAGAAAATAGATACATTATTTTTTTTAAACAAACCATGTAAGTAGAAAAGTATTTTAGGATAGCCACATTGAAAAAAAAAAAAATGTAGGGGCTCCTGGGTGGCTCAGTTTGGTTGAGCTACGAACTCTTGGTTTTGGCTGAGGTCATGATCTCAGGGTCTTGAGATGGAGCTCCAGTGTGGTCTCCATGTTCAATGGAGATGGAGGATTCTCTCCTTCTGTCCCTCCCCACACTCACACATGTACACTCTGTCTCTCTTTCAAATAAATAAATAAATAAATAAATCTCTAAAAAAAAGTGTAAGTAACAATCATTAATTATATGAAGAACCAACTACAGTTACCCAGCATTTATACACATTCATAACATCTCATTCCCTCTAAAATCTGATTCTTTTTTTTTAAAGATTTTATTTATTTGACAGAGAGAGATCACAAGTAGAGAGAGAGAGAGAGAGGAGAAAGCAGGCTCCCTGCCTAGCGGAGAGCTCGATGTGGGACTCAATCCCAGGACCCTGAGATCATGACCTGAGCTGAAGGCAGAGGCTTAAGTCACTGAGCCACCCAGGCAGCCCCTAAAATCTGATTCTTTAAAAGGATTTATTGTGTTAATGATGCTTCATACTAGAAGGTCAGAGGGCTTATGAAGGGTTCTAATGCTGACCCAAAGTTCTTTAAGAAAAACCAAATGCAAGACTCACAACATACACAAAGAGATATATCACCAGAAAGAGACCTCTAACCTTGGATCTCTCAGTCAAGTAGCAATTAAATGGAGTTCAGAAACCCGAATTTTAATCTTTCTCATGGACTTCCCTTACCCATACTAAACAAAGAACATTACCAAATATTCTGATTTAAGGCCATAATCCTTAAAAAAAAGGTAATATTTTATTTGAAAGTCCGTATCGCTCCAAAATCCCTTACCCTCTAATGATATACACTGAATGGCATATGACAATACCTCCTCTGACCTTCTCCCTCGTAGTCAATCACTAATTATTGTTTATCCTAATACCTAAATATATTCAAATGTGGTCCACTTGTTTGTAGCTCCATCTCAATCATCCAAGTTCATTAACAACTTATTCTTACGTTGTACTTGCCTTGTGACTGGCATGTTCTATGGCACGTTAACTCATTTATTTCTCGTGATCACCTTTGAGGCAGGAACTATTATTATTCCCAAATAGGGATTTTGATAGGAAAATTGAAACACAAGATTAAGTGATTTGCCCCAAGTCACACAGCTAGTAAGTGAAAGATGCTGTGTTCAAACCTAGGCATCTGGAATCAAAGTCCATGCTTTTAATTAATGGGTAATACTGTTTTCCCACATGGATTATTGGAATTCCTGCCCAAATTTCTTCCTTCATCCAATATTCCCCTTTAGTTCAGTTCTCTACAATAAAGCCAGAATAATTTTTTGAAACACAAATCTGAAAATATCTGAGAAGTAATAGTTACTTTGTCTAAGACTGATTCCTCTGAAGTGCCCTATAGAAACCACACATGCCATAATGCTTAAGATCACCAATTCAGGTCAACCACATAGCTTTAAACGATTAAATAGCTGATATTTTCTTAAATCTCAAGGGTCATTTCAATCCAAGGAAATGAAAATAAGCTATCCAGTAACATAATCCAACAAGACAGAGCATAATACCAAGCAGCCTTTCAAACTAATTAATCCCATTTAAAGGATAAAACTAATGCAATTCCATTTCATTCTATTTCCTTTCAAAAATAGAATATCTGTAGAAAAATAGATTTGCTTCATGAATAAGAACATTGCTACAATACATACAGATTCTAATAACCAATTCCAGACAATCAATAAATAATAGGCAATGATTTTTAGCAAGTATTAAATGACATGCAAGGAAAGGAAAGCAAGACTGACTATTTCTTTGAGTGGTTTTTATTTATCAAATATTCCTGTTTTCCTTTATATATTTACTAATCTTCAACCCACTTCTGTCTTTCTAACATAAGTTTTCTAGGATTTCTAGGTTTTATCTGTGTAATGTACCAATTGGCATCTTCCGCCTTTATTACCAATCTTCTGCAGAGTAGTCTAATATATCTCAGGAAACTGAATATACTCCTTTACATTCATTTCAAACTTGAACATATAATAGAGATGAGGTTTCTGCCCTTTACTTATGTTCATTGGTCCTTGTCTGAGTAGAGAAGTTGAAAATAACTTTAATGTGTTGGCCTGGGCTCATTCTTCACATGAGTGGAAAAAAAAAGAAAAACCTTTCATTATTAAAACCCTTCCAGGCAAATTCTGTGGTGATTTCTTATTTTATACATGGATATATGTGTACTGACATGTACATCTTAAATCTCAAGTTTGTTCAGAAACTGATGATTCCATATGACATATAAAAAGGGGGGAATTGCTATAAAATTCTCTCTGGGTCTATTTTATTCCATTTTCCGGTGAAGTGTTGGCATGTCATCTAAATACTATAGGAATATCAGGTGATATGATTTATTAATGAGACCTCTTCTTCTCATTGTAAGTGAAATAGCTTCTGTGATGGGAACAGCAGCCATGGCATCAGCAGAATGCTTGATAAAGGACGCTCCTGTTTGAATGCCTAGACAATCATAATAAGGAGCCATACCTTTCATTTTCCATTTGTTTTAGACTCTGAAGTGAGTTGTCAAGGGGCCTCCTGGTTATTGTGGCCATCTGGAAACACTTGGCTTTGGCCCAACAACAGGCACAAGCAGTACAAGACTTCACAAGAAATTATAATTCACCTGATTCCAAAGGCACTTTTTTTCAGGAAATTCAGCTAATTCTCCAATGAGCATAATTTTGTAACAATGGCTTTTCTTTCCTGTCTATCCCTGGTCCTTCCAAACCCTCTTTTATCTTTTCATGGTAAATATTCAATTGTCTATTTGTATCTTCCTTTTTTCTATATATTTCTCTCTTAATGTCCTTTTTCTATATACCATTAACATTCATTTCTTTTTTTTTTAATATTTTATTTATTTATTTGACAGAGAGAGAGATCACAAGTAGGCAGAGAGGCAGGCAGAGAGAGAGAGAGGGAAGCAGGCTCCCTGCTGAGCAGAGAGCCAGATGCGGGGCTCGATCCCAGGACCCTGAGATCATGACCCGAGCCGAAGGCAGAGGCTTATTAACCCACTGAGCCACCCAGGCGCCCCCCATTAACAGTCATTTCTACAACACTGCTCACCTCCCTCTCTTTACCTTAGGTCAGTCCCTGTCTCTGTCCCCAAACATGATGAGGAGATCATTGAGATTTACAACTAGGAATCAATCAGAATGCTGATCTGAGCTGAGGTATTTTGCTTATCCAGTTTGCAGCAATCATCTCAAGATAAAACAAAACAAAATAAAAACAAAAAACTTAGTGCTACACTTGTAACCTTTCATCCCCTAAATACCCAAGTATTTTTGCATTCTAACACTGATGCTTCCCCCAATATACCACAAATACTTGGCCCTGTTGACATAACACACAAGAATCTTAGGTGCAGTGCCTTGAAATTACTCTTCACTTGATTAGAAATTAAATTTCTCATTGTGATCTCAACTTTATTTCCCAGCTATCCCTCCAAATTTTAAAGCCATTTCCCTAACTTATATCCATCTTCAAAAACAAAAGATTTATTATCACTGAGAATGTCTAATAATTTGTCACAAGCGGTGGAATAATTCCAAAAGTAGCTTCCTAAAATTAGTTAGATAATAACAGCACCCCACATATATTCATTCTTTTCCTACGTCATCTTCAGAAGCAGAGAAAGGAACAGAAATGATCAGTTTCACCTCCAGTTCCATGCCCCGTACAATCACCTTATGAAACACTTTTACAACTTTCTAAATGATTATGCCGATTAGTATTAGAATTTCATTCATGTCTTAAGACTCAAAACTGATTGCAAAAGGTAGGTAAAGATGCTCTTACTGAGTTCTACTTTAATAAAATATTAAACATCAACTTTGAGAAGCTCAGCAAAGGGAAGTCCTTTTAAAAGACACTTTAGGTCAAAACAGCAGAAATTATCATCTCCTGGGTGTAAGTAACTTGCTGATTATTCCACTTTTTATTATAGCCCAGATGATATAAGCCAATAACAATGCTGATGGTGCATCCACCTCCTATCTTTCTTCTCATTGGTGCTGCTAATGTAGCATACTCGACAGAGTCTGGAGAACCTTGCATGGTTATTTAGTAGAAAGGCAGAAAAAGAACAGGGCATGATTTATTTTTTGTTTTACTTTTTTTTATACTAAATTGCCATTCACTTCAATGAAATAGCATTGGCTGCTTCATAAGCAGGAATGGTGACAGCCCCTTTGCAGCTTGTGCAAAGTCTGATAAAAGCTGTATCACCAAGCAGTCCTCACTTGAAAATCTGGAACCCACTGAAAATATCTCTTCTCTCATCACTAAACTTCTAACATTAACCTCTTGCAAATTTTGACCCTGAATTTACTATTGAAATTTCCCTATCATTTGTCAGTAATGATCTCCTACTCATTAAAGCCAATCATCTTTTTCTCAGATCAAGCTTTCTTAGCCTCTCTGAATTTATTAATCAAAAACTTGCTTCCTCATCTCTCTCTCTCTCTCTCTCTCTTTCTCTCTCTCTCTCTCCTGTTATTAGTCTTGGTCTCCTCCAATCCCTTCTCTGCGTTGCTGCCAATGTAAAACAATACCCTCTTGGTACTTTTCCTCTCCCTCTAATTACCTTTCACTCACTTACCTTTTTTATTTTTCCCCCCATATCCCAAATTAAAAAGGCATTCTCCAAGGGTCCGTTTTCTGATTGTTTTTTCTCCTCTTTTTGTAGCTTGTCTCTTAGGGGCCACATTCCTTTTAACAAGGTCAAATTCAACTTTTTATGCATGCTTCCCACAACTTCATTGGCACCTCAGTTGTCTCCATTTGTCTATTTATTTACTGAACAAATACATACTGTCATCATTCAGTGTGATGAGCTTGGTTTTAAGCTTAGAAACTGCCACAGCAAACAGGGTCGATATTGTGCATGTTAGCTGGAATTGCTAGCTTAGCTCCAATCTCTCACCCTCCAATATCACCCACTGGAAAAATGTCTAGTTCCCTATCTACACCCATAAAAACAGGAGGGAAATCCTGAAAATTTTATCCTATAAATCATTTATTTGTGTTGATTTTTTTTCCCCTTTCTGCTCGTGGCACCATAACTCTTGTAATCATTGGTCTTCTAGATTTCAGAATAATTATTTCGTTACTCTTCTTTTTTCTGTTCATGATATTTATAACTGTCTCTGTTTTATTCTACTTCATTCATTCCCTTCTCCCTTGTCCCCGTCCCCCCACCCCTGCTTGTGGTCTCTCTCTCTCTCTCTCTCTCAAACAAATAAATAAAATCTTTAAAAAAAGAGAGAGAAAGAAAAGAAAAGAGGGGCGCCTGGGAGGCTCACTCATTAAGTATCTGCCTTCGGCTCAGGTCATGATCCCAGGGTCCTGGGATTGAGCCCCACATCAGGCTCCCTGTTCAGCAGGGAGTCTCCTTCTCCATCTCCCACTCCCTCACTGTATCTCTCTCTCTGTAAAAAAAAAAAAAAAAATATAAAAAAAAAAAAAAAAAAAAAGAAAAGGAAAAAATGAGCTGCAACAGTTTTGGTAACTAGTAAGTTCCATATAAGCCTCTTGTGACCCCCTTACTTATTATATTCCATGTTCTAATCAATGTTGATAATAACTATTTATTAATCATGCATCAAGATTGTATTTGTCTTTTTTCTTTAGCATCAAATTCACCAATTCTATAAGGCAAGCGTTCATGTGTTAAAATAAAACCCTTCTTTTCTGAATATGAGGATCCCTCTAGATCTTTTCCTTTCCTTAATCCCCAGCATACTAAATTGTCACCAATACTGCCCCCTTTGACTCTCAAATCTGTCCTCTCCAGCTCCCCTGGCATTGCCTTCACATGGTCCTCAAACATTTATTGGCTGGATTGCTGCAGGACTTTCGCAAATATCCCCTTTTATCATAAATCTCTTTCTTATCATGGCAGATATAAGGCTCCTACTTAAAATCCATCGATGTCTCCCCACTGCTTAGAGAATAATATACGTAATAGTGCTCAGGTGTTACCTGCTCTCTGTGGTCTGAGTTACATGCCTCTCCTACATGTGATTCTAAAGCACTCTGAATTTTTGCATGTTAGCCTGAGTTATAACTGCTTGGCTTTGCCCTTGAACTCTGAGCTTACTGAGAACAGAGAATGAAGTGCTGTTATCTCACTACTCGGCACACAGCCGGCACTTGACAAATGTTACTTATTAAAATACCAATTCTTCCATGAAGGCTGTCCTGCATACCATCAACTGAATATGACTTTCTGATTATGAGTCCCTCCCTCATGGGAGTACAGTATGAAGTACAGTATGTTTGAGTGAGCTTGGGTATGTGTGTGGGGAGGGAGGGTGATTTGGGACCTCCTTGAGATCAGAGTTCAGTGTGAGAGCAAAATAAGGATACCTGAATTGGAAGGCCAGTTTCATCCTTCGCTGGTCATCTGGTAGGTGGAGCCACTGAACCTGAGCCTGTTTTCTTGTCTACTCAGTAAGGATATTAATTCCTCTCCTGCCTAACTGGGAGGAATGGTTTAAAGTTTAGACTAGATAATATAGAAAGAAATGTTGGGGGAAATAGAAATCATAAAATGAATGTGCTAATGACAGAAAATCCAACCAGAGCATTTTGTATTCTCTTCAATACCCAATTCAGGAATTTTCACAAGTACACCATTACTTATTTGTTAAACGAATGGGATACGAACCAACTGGATAACAAAGATATAAAAGAGCTTCCAACAATGAAATTTCATTTCTGTTGATACTGGGAGAATTATGTTAGGACAGTATTTTCATCATTCACTATCATACTGCAAAATAACTAGTGTTCATTAAAATTACCCATGAAATTTAGTCTCTTAGTTCCCATAATAGGAAAACAAACAAACAAAACCCAAAACACCATAATCATTACTATGAGAAAACAAACCCTGAAATATTTGTAAAATCTTATTAAGTTTTCAAAATATATTTGATATGTGGAAAATGTGCACCAAGAGAGGTGAAGTTACTAACTTTTATTTTTATATTTATTTTTATAAATGCAGGGTGCACTTGGAAAGCTAATGAAAGAAGTGAACTTCTTTGTCTTGGACGTATGTCCAATAACACATTCTGTATTTGAAAACATCCTCAGGTAGTCTCACAATCTCAAATGTCTTAGTTACATAATTCAATGGAGTTGTTCATGCTTAAGCACTTATCAACAACAGGTATTCCTTCAAAAAAAGGTGATTGATATAACAGACCACACATGGACAATTGTTTTCCATGTTAAAAAAAAAAAAAAAAGAAAACTATACTTTCTTTTCTTCTTGGAAAATCTAGGTAAGTACAATAGCCTGTTCTCACAATGAGATGGAGTAAAACTATCTACCTTCCATTAATGGGGTCATTTTAAAGTTTATATATCTAGGGGGAGGGCACCTTCTTTCACTGCCAATGGACAGGAAAGGTCTTCCCCTCCAGAGCTAGCAGTTAGCACCTCTTACAAAACTCTTTTCGAAAGCTTACTGTTCTGCATCTACTCCTGCTCCACAGGGGCCAGCACAGTTCCTAGCAAAATTATTCACTATATAGCTATTGAGTGAAACACTAAAGAGTCAAAGAAAATGTGAAGAATAATACACAGACACCACAATGACATCGTCTATAAATTGCCTCATTGATGATTTTCCCTATAGCCCTGCCACAAATCTTTACTATGATAAATTGCTTCTCCTTTGCATGTATTTTGATCCCATTTTCATACAAATATTAAATGGGATGCAACATCAACACCCAGTAGTAGAAGACAATGAAGCTGTAATAATACAGTTTTTCTTTCCCTCTAACAAACATTTATCCTTCCTGACCTTCCTGTTATGTTTGCTGAGCGAGGTGAAATGTCATTAAGTTTATTGCTATTGCTGGTATTATATGCAGCTTTAAAAAATCTATACCATTTATTCTGGCTTCATTCATCATTGGGGATAGCAAGCAAGAGTAGTCCTGGCAGTAATAGGCAATAACTCTCGTGTGAATTTTAATGATGGGTTCTGGACACATAAACGAAAGGGAATCACCTCTGTTTATATAAGATGCTATTTCACAAAAGATAGTCCCATTCTTCATCCCTTGGACATGTATTTCCTCCTCATAAATACGCAGAGTTCTACTCTGCAAATTCTTGCCGGGCTTATGCTCTATGTAAATTCTGGGCCCTGCATGCCCTGCTGTGATTTGAATGTTGTGGATAAAGAGTGCCAGGCTGAACGTCTGGAGGCCTGGCATCTAATCCCAGTTGTGACACCAGCCAGCTGTATGCTTCTGGCAAATTGCAGCTTTCAAATGTCTCCGTGCCCTCAGAGGTCCCATCGAGCTCAAACTTGGGCCTGTATGGCCAAACATCAAAGAAAGAAATTATACAAAATGTCAGTAGTGCATATTTATTATTCATTACAAGCTTAACTCCTGTAAAATTGAGTGTGAGATATGATAAATTTTTGCAGATTAAATTCTGCCATTCTCTGTAACTTTTTATGAGTCTTTCTTCCTTTTATTCTTTCTTCTTTTTATATTTCTTCTCCTTTCTGTTTATCCTGTTCCTTCCTTCAATGTTTTGCTTTTTCTATTTCATGTCTATCTCTACATCTTGCCTAAAAGAGATAGCCTAGGCTCCACAGCCGTTCTTGATCCTGATGCCTAAAGAAATGTCACATCTCTTATCTGATTGTAATTAGAATGTACAAAATTGAAGGACTATGTTTCTGCCAAATACAGATTCAATGATATTTCAGTACAAATAAAAATGTTAGCTTTTGTGATAAGTCTTTAAAAAAAAAAAAGAAACTTTTCAAATAACTAGAAGGTTTCTACTTAAAAGAATTTTCCTTTAGGTGACACATGCTAAAAAAGGAAAAGACAGAACTTTATTGCTTTACCTGTCTGGAGGCTCTCAAATTAGATCTGACAGCCTTCTTTTGGATGGTTCAAAGGGTCTCTGAAGTTTTTGCAGGACTTTCTTGCTCATCCTTTTGTTGGCAAGTGAGAGGGTTTCTACTTATATGCCTCAACATTTATATGTTAACTCATAAAGGTTTATTAAATGAAGGAAAAATTTTTGAATATCATATAACAAGCAATTATGTAAATGTACAAAGAAATGCTCTAGACCATTAGCCTACATTCCTAAATCGCTAAATAACTGGAGGAATTAACTTTAGCACAATGGACTCATTCACACTTGATGCATTGGTTCTGGTAAAATGATGCCCTAGTGTTTGTTAAGGGAACATGATGCTTCAACTCTAACATCATCCAAAGGTTTTGTTTCATTGTTACATTCACTTTGATAAGAGGAGGAAGTGCAGAACTAATGGTGTGAAAAGAGTTTCCTCAAGAAAAGAGTAGTAGCTTATTTATGTTTTGGCCCTTACATTTATCTCAGTAACATAAATAAAATGTTTATAACTCAAAAATAACAGGAATAAACTCTTACAGAAATTTAAACAAGTGTGCTCATTAAAAGGCTATAATTCCTGACTCCCTACTTTTCCCAGAAGCAACCCCTATTAACAATCATTTGGTATGTATACTTGCACAGCTGAAGTCCCTAGTTAGAATTGATTTTGTTTGTTATTTTTCTGATTTTGTTATGTTTTTCTTATTTTGTTATGTTTTTAATTAAGGAGAGCACAGAACAATTTTCCTGTGAATTTCCAAAATTCCTTTGACATTTGACAAAGAAATTACCATGTTGATACAGACTTAGTTCATTCTTTTAAACTATTCCCTAGAATTCCCTGGTCTGGATATATCACAATTTCATCAATATTCCCAAACTAAGGTATTTAGATTGTCACGAATTTTTATTACTATAAACAAGGCTGCAGCAAACATGTTTGTATGTTCATCTTTGTACCCCTGGGCTAACATTTTTGCAGAACATATTATTAAAAATGGCATTGTTAAAAGCATTTTTCACAGAACTAAAACAAATAACACTAAAATTTGTATGGAACTATCAAAGACCCTGAATAGCCAAAGTAACCTTGAGAAAGAATGACAAAGCTGGAGGTATCACAATACCAGATTTGAAGATATACTACAAAGCTGTAGTAATCAAAAAGTATGGTACTGGCACAAAAATAGACACATTGATTAATGGAACAGAATAGACAGCCCAGAAATAACCCAACAGTTGTATGGTCAATTAATCTACAACAAAGGAGGCAAGAATATACAAAGGAAAAAAAAAAAAGACAGTCTCTTCAATAAATGGTTCTGGGGAAATTGATCAGCTACATGCAAACAAATAAAACTGAGCCACTTTCTTACACCATACACAAAAAATAAACTCAAAATGAATTAAAGACCTAAATGTGAGACAAGAAACTATAAATCTCTTAAAAGAAAACATAGGCAATAATTTCTTTGACATCGGACTTAGCAACATTTTTCTAAATATGCCTCTTCAGGCAAGCAAAACAAAGACAAAAATAAACTACTGGGACTAGACCAAAATAAAGAATTTTTGCACAGTGAAGAAAATGATCAACCAAACAATATGGTAACCTATTGAATAGGAGAAGATATTTGCAAATTATATATCTGATGAGGGGTTAATATCCAAAATATCGTAAGAACTTACACAGCTCCATACCAAAAAAACCCCACAAATAATTCAGTTAAAATGTGAAAAGGACCGATTAGACATCTTTTCAAAGAAGACTTACAGATAGCCAACAGATACATGAAGATACTCAATATCACTAATCATCAAGGAAACACAAATCAAAGCCACTATAATACCCCATTTTACCCGGAAGAATGGTTAGCATCAAAAAGACAAGACATACGTGTTGGTGAGGATGTGGATAATAAGGAACCCTCATGCACTGTTGGTGGGAATGTAAATTGGTGCAATCACTGTAGAAAACAATATGGAGGTTCCTCAAAAAATTAAAAATAGAAATAGCAAATGATACAATTATGCCATTACCCAAAGAAAATGGGAACACTAATTCAAAAAGGTATATATATCCTTATGTTTATCACATTATTTATATCATTTATATATATTATTTATAACCATTATTTATAGCCAAGATATGGAAACAATCCAAGTGTCCATTGATAGATGGATAAAGAAGATGTTGTATGCACATACACACGCACATACACACATACACACAACCATTTATATATATACACAATGGAATACCACTCACTCACCAAAAAATGATGAGATCTTGCCATTTGTACCAACACGCATGGACCAAGAGGGCATTATACTAACAGAAATAAGTCAGAGAGACAAATATCATGGGATTTCACCTATAGATGAAATTTAAAAAGCAAAACATGAATAAACAAATGAGCAAGCAAACAAAAATAAGAATCAGTCTTATAAATACAGAGAAAAAACTGATGATTGCCAGAGTAGAAGGAATAAAGGATGGGCAAAATGGGTGAAGGACAGGGTGACATATAGGCTTACAGGTATGGAAAGAAAAAGTCATGGGGATGTAAGGCATATCATAGGGAATATAGCCAATGGTATTGTATTAGTGTTGTATGGTGACAGATAGTTGCACCCCTGGTGGGGAGCATAGCATAACATAGAGATTCACCAAATCACTATGCTGTACACCTGAACTCATGCGATATTGTGTGTCAACTACTCTTCAATAAAAAAAGAAAAGGTGGAATTGCTTGGTTGAACATTATGCTGTATAAAATGTTATCAATGCCATCAAATCATCACCTAAATACAGTGTACCAATTCATATCCCTGTCAACAAAAAAAGATAAATTCCTATTTTTTGGTGTTCTTCAACAGCTGATAGTTAAACCCATTTAATTTTTTTCTAAGCTACCATGTGATACTATTTCACTGCTGTTTTGAAAATGACAACTTGAGTTTTGTATCCTTGTGATAGAAGGTATTACATTTTTCAAGTAAGAGTTTTTTTAAAACTCATATCTACATGAGGCCTGATATTATACATTTTACGGATGAGAAAAAAATTGAAAAGGAGATAATTTTCTGAGATAACACCTTCAGAAAATGATACGGTGGGGGGTCAAACCCATGCAGCCAGACTCCAGATCTTGCTCTTTATTTTTTTTTTAATAATTTATTTATTTATTTGGCAGACAGAGATCACAAGTAGGCAGAGAGGCAGGCAGAGAGAGAGAGAGACACGAAGTGAAGCAGGCTCCCTGCTGAGCAGAGAGCCCGATGCAGGGCTCGATCTCAGGACCCTGGGCTCATGACCTGAGCTGAAGGCAGAGGCTTTAACCCACTGAGCCACCCAAGCACCCCAAGATCTTGCTCTTTAATTCATTGTACTACAGTGCTCCCTCTGGTAAACAGGAAAATGTAGATTTCCATCATTAATGAAAAAGTGCATTTACTTTTATATATTTCTCTTTTAATGATCTATTCCCATATCCTGCATATTTTTTTACTACGAGGTTACTGCCTAAATTTTGTTTAATTGCATTTATATATAAGGTCATGTTTTTTTTCTTTCTTTCTTTCCCTTTCATCTTTTACTTTGTTTATAATATTTGTAGGGGTGCCCAGGTGGCTCAGTCAGTTAAGTGGCTGACTCTCGGTTTTGACTCAGGTTATGATCTCAGGGTCATGAGATCATGAGATCAAGCCCTGAAGGGCTACATGCTAAGAGTAGAGTCCATCTGGAATCCTCTCCCTCACCCTCTGCAGCTTCCCCAAATCATATGTGCATTCATTCTTGCTCTATGTATCTCAAATAAATAAATGAAATAAATGAAATAAATAAATTAAATAAATGAATGAAAATAAATAAATAAATAAGTGAAATCTTGAAAAAAAAATTGTAAACAAATTCTTTCTTTTCCTTGATGACTCCTAGATTTTGTGTCTTGTATAATAAGAATTTGCCAGCCTAAGTTTTTCAAAAATTTTTTGTTTGATTTCATGATTAGTCTTGTCATAACTAATTCTTCTATTATTTCTATTTGGATTTTATGCAAGGTAGAATCTATGTTCCTACATGGATATTCAATACTCCAACTACTTTCATTTAATTTTATTGATTTCCCCTCAATTTTAAAATGGTACCTTTATCACATCCAAGTTCCCTTTTGTGCTTAAGTCTATTTCTCAAGAAGGAAACAAGTATTTTAATTACTCTTCCTTTTAAAAACAACCATTTTCAATAACTTTCAGTGTAGTTTTGCCTATTGACCTACATTTTTCTCTTCTAAATTTTGGTTAGGATTGGACTGATACACACATTAATTGGCCAAGATTAACATTTACAATGCCATTAACTGTAATAGCCAATCTCTATTGAGAGATTTTATGATTTTCAGTAAAGTTCTACACTTTTATTCATACCTTGTACACTTTTTATTAAGTTTATCCCTAAATACTTTGTAGCATTATTACTATTGTCGTAAGAAATGTTTTCCTTATATTTCTATATTAGGTACTACTAGCATGTAAGAAAGCTATTGACTTCAAAATAATACTTTTATTTCCCTGATGATGAGTGATATTGAGCATCTTTTCATGTGTCTGTTAGCCATCTATAAATGTCTTCTTTAGAAAAATGTCTATTCATGTCTTCTGCCCATGGTGAGTGGGGTGATGGTTATTAAAGAAGACACTTGTGACGAGCACTGGGTATTGTATGTAAGTGATGAATCTCTAAATTCTACACCTGCAACTAAGATTACATTGCATGTTAACTAACTGGAACTTAAATTTTTAAAAAGTGACACTTTTATATCTAGCGATATTGTTGAACTCTTTTATCAATTCTATGAGCTTCTGGGTTGATTCTCTGGGATTTTTCTATGTAGAAAGTCACTATTTTTGTAATAATTTTACTCAACTCACCTTTGGACCATTCCACATTGAGATATGATTTTTCCTTATTTTTTAAATCTGTTACATTTCTTAAATTAATAATAAATTTAAAAGTATACACCATTATCTGATTTCCATGCAATGAAAATTGAGTGAGAATCTGAATAATCATCTGATACATTTGATCAATGTATAAAATTAAACTCTTTTCTATAGTTCATAATTCTTTCTTTCATAATATACTGGTTCTTAAATAGCCCACGTATTGTATGAATGATTGTTCCAGCTTTACACTTCACCTTACTATGTGGTCATAGAGAATGAAAAGAAAATAGGAGAAATCATAATACAAGTTATATAACATCAATATTTCATCATTATCAATATGGTCCTAAAATTAATAATACCCTACTCCCAGCACCATAGGTGCAACAAGGTAAAGGAAAAATTAATTAGCCAAGCAATAATTCTCCATTAGTAAGAGCCAGGGATAGAGAAAAACTATTTAGAGCAATGAAAGCAGGTGGACAACAAATGAATAGCTGAAAAAGAGGCATTCAGAAAAGACAGTACAAAAGCTCAGTGTAAATTGCTATTGCAATAACTAATTTCTCTGAAAAACAAAGCTAGAAAAAATAGAAATGAGCACATAGACAGCTAACTGCAAAGAAAAGTATCAATATTGTATATATCTTAGGCTTCCAGCATACATGATTTCAGCTGTACATGATTACTGAAAATAGGTTCATATGAATTCAGTTAAAGCCATCATTTCAAAGATATCTCAATGAATGGATGCCTTGTTCTGGAGAACACATGTAATTTTGTACCTAAGTCACAGAGTAAATTGAAGATTTGACAATTTTTAAGGTGGCTAAATTAAATGCAAATGGCGAAAACATAAAGCAGAAACAGAAATCTCTTCCGGAGTCTAAACTACTCAGTTTGGTTGCCTGCCCTTTGCACACCCATTAGATAGCTACCGGGTCCCTGACAGACTATGCTGTGGAAACAAACAACATGGGGAGGATCAGAACTTATAACACAATTTTTTAAAGAACCAAAGAATATGTTCTGATTTTTTTTAAATGTTAAGAACAATGTTCTAGTATATGTCCTACTTCAGTAAGTGTAACAATGACTCTTTTATCAATGGGAAAAAAACAAACTAAGTCTTAGCATGGAAGTGAGGAAAACCAAGGCATAACTTCCTGATAATATATGCACAAAATGGCTAGCCTACTCTTGGGAAATAGTTCCTTCCAGGGTAACACGGTAGAAAGCAGTAATGTAATCAGCCACGGATATACTTTTCTAAATGCTAATATTTCAGAGTGCCCAAAAATATTAATGAAGAAGGGAGAAACCTACATATATGTGTGTGTGTGTGTGTGTGTGTGTATAACATTTTCCTTTTTTTAATGTAATTTTCTTTTATGTAACATATTTCATGCTCTCAAAAAATTTTCAGCAACACTGGACCAAATGTAATCATAATTTGACAGGACTTTGTCAAATTATTTGTGAAGTTACACAGTGTTTTTTCATAAGATAAAATTTCCCTTTGATTAAATTATTACACTATGTTGTATATTAATGTTGTATCATTGTGAAACCAGAACCTATGCTTTAATGAAATGTAATTAAAAAAAAAGAGAAAACAAAGTCTTAGAAATAAGTACCATTAGTCTGATCACTACATGACCATTATTCTTTGAAGTAATAACTAGCACTTAGATAAAACATTATGTGCCAGAAACTCTTCTTAGGGATCACATAGATCAAGTCATTTAATCCTCCCAGCAAATTGCTATACAGAGAGACTGTATTTCCCAAGTTCACGGAGCTGGTGGTAGTAGAGCTAAAATTTGAACTCAAATAATTATGTGAACTAACTAGAAATGTCACACAAGAAAAACAGGGAAACATACTATAATAGATGAGAAAATGAATTCCAGAGTAGTGATGTAGCAATAGGTATCTTACATCAAAGAGGTATTAAGAAAAATAATCTCTCCAGCTTTTTATCTAAATTCTTTTCTAATATATATTCTCAGTGTATGGACATCTAGTGTGTATGTATATCTGTGTGTGTGTGTGTGTGTGTGTGTGTGTGTGTGTGTGTGTACTTGCATGTTACCCTATGACATACCTCCAAATAGGTCAAATAATCCAGCTAGAAAGTTTATTTACAGATATTTATATTTTGTAGATTATATTTTTACTATGATTTTTTGGTTAACAAGTCACAAGAAAATAACTCTAAGGTGACAAACTAAGTGGAGGTAAGTATTTATATATATGAATTATGTCGTGTTGAACCAGGGCTTCTTAAAAATCTTGAATTTCACTAACATATATTATTTTCTTATTTGTATTTCTACATTCAGGACAAAATGAAATGGTGCATGACAGGAATGGCATAATGTAATCAGCATAACCATATCAAATAATTAAGCAAAGTCTTATGAATTTGATATCTCTAAACAATTATAACAAGTGGTTTAATTTTCATAAATGTAACATAGCCCCTGGGGGCACTGACTTTATTTTCAGCAATGCTCAGGTATTAAAACCGAAGGCATTTTTTTACTATATATGTTCTTATTTGTTTATGTCCACATTATTCTGGGAAATTTTTAAGGAACATATTTAAGGAACATATTTAAACTATATCTTTTAATATGGAAGCAACACAAATGTTAATTAATGAGTGGATAAAGAAGATGTGGCATACACACACACACACATACACAATGGAATATTATTCAGCATCAAAAGAGAATGAAATCTTGCCATTTGCAAGGACATGCGTGGAGCTAGAGAGTATAATGTGAAACAAAATAAGTCAGTCAGGGAAAGACAAATACCATATGATTTCACTCACATGTGGAATATAAGAAGCCAAACAAATGAAGAAAGGAAAAAGAGAGGTAAATTAAGAAACAGACAAATAACCTTAAGAAAAAAACTGATGGGGGCACTTGGGTGGCTCAGTCAGTTAAGCCTCTGACTTAGGCTCAGGTTATGATCTCTGGGTCCTGGGATCCCTTCCTACAGCAGGTTCCCCACTCAGAGAAGAGTCTGTTTCTCCCTCACCTTCTACCCCTCTCCTTGCTCTCACACGTGTGTGCTCTCTCTCTCTCTCTCTCTCTCTCAAATAAGCAAAATCTTTGGGGAAAAAAGAAGAAATTGATCATTACCAGAGGAGAGGTGGGTGGGGGAATGAATGAAACAGGTGATGGGGGTAAGGGGTGCACTGGGTGTTGTATAGAAGTGTTGAATCACTATATTGTATCCCTGAAACTAAGCTACACTATATGTTAACTGGAATTAAAATAAAAACTTAAAATTAATCAATTAACTAATTATATCTTCTAAAAAGAGCCCACATTCAGGGAGACCATTCTTCTTCATGAAGAAGATTCATGATCAAACTGATTTGATTCTGAATCAAATCTTTGCTGCCTTATCAGCACTGATCAAAACAGAGCTCCAATTTACTTTTTGCCACTTCACACATGGTTAGCAATGAATGAAACAGTAGAAAAAGGTAAAGGTCAAAAATAAATATTTTCACGGGAGTAGATGATTTTTCATATTTCACCCTAAAACTAGCAAGGCTCAAGTTTGTGTTTCTACCCAATATTCTAGTTATCATTGCAACCTAACCACAATATCTAATCCAAATTAAAAGACATATATTCACTCAAAATATCCAAAAAAGTCATATGGGGTAAAGAAATATAAAGCCTCATGAGAAAATACCAAATATGTCTTTCTGATTCATCAAAATGTTCCTAATCTCCTCAATACCATTACTGGAAGAAATAAGCATATGTTTGAATACAGACTAGATGGAGAAAATTTGTCTTGTTTCTATTGGTAAGTTAAATTACCTATTAAATGAGAACAAATTAGTCTAAAACCCATGAATTTTTGAGGAGATTTTATAAAATATGTAAAATACAAACAAGATAATTTTTCCATTAAGGAAACATGTAGTAAAAATAGTACTGAATTGGAGCCAGACCACACAACATGCACTATAGCTTTGGATGATTCACTTAACATTTTTAAAGACTTGTTGGCCAGAGCGGTAAAATGCTGGGGCACACTGACACAGAGATGTCCCAGTGGAAGTCAGACAAGTACTTGTCTGAGATCTTAGAAAAATAAAGTTAAAGCAAAAATAAGTTTAAACAGAAAAATTAAGTACTAAGCACAGTGTCTGATAAATGGCAAAAACCTAAAAAATGTAAATGGGTTTTAATTTGGCTATTGCTTTGCCATTGTTTTGTTGCTGACACCCAGATGACTTGAACAACCTCTTTAAATTTAGAGATTCAATTATGGGATTTTCCTTGCAACATTCGAAAACACACATATCTATACGAATAGGACTTAATAACTCTGCTTACATTAGAATAAGAAATAACTGAAATTTGGGGACAACTGCATTTTTTTTCCCTTAATTTCCCAAACAAGGGTCCTAAAAATGTCTTCTACTATATTTTTTTTCTGTATTCTTACAGCTCATTGTGTTGGCTTTCATTTTCAGCAATCTGGGTAGCTCAATAGCCTTAAAAACTCTTCTTTTCCCCCTAATATAACATTATCTGTGCAGAGCTAAGTCCACAAGAAAGAAAACTCACAAAAATAATAGGAAGAAACGATGGGACATTGAGACCTGGCTGCCCTCAGGATAATTCCAGGACTGGAATTCCAACAGATAAATGGCACTAAATATGAGCTCAAAATTGGAAAAAAAAAAAAAAAGAAAAGAAAAAGGAAGGAAGGAAGAACAAGAATAGATATGTAAGAATAAAAGCAATCAGTACAGGCACAAACAGACACACACACACACACACACACACACCACCAAAATTACATTTTATAAGTGCAAGATAAAATAATTAACTATCAGAGCGCCTGGGTGGCTCAGTGGGTTAAGCCTCTGCCTTCAGCTCAGGTCATGATCCCAGGGTCCTGGGATCAAGTCCCACATTGGGCTCTCTGCTCAGCGGGGAGCCTGCTTCCTTTCCACTCTCTGTCTGCCTCTCTGCCTACTTGTGATCTCTGTCAAATAAATAAATAAAAATCTTAAAAATAATAATAATTAACTATCTAAAAAGTAAATAAAAGAAAATATTTCAAATATGAACAAAAAGACACTGTAGAACAGTTATATTTGAAAGAAAAATGAATTCTATCACAATAAATATGAGCATTAAGGTTAAAAATCCAAGGTAAGAATTAGGCATCATATTAGATCAACCTGGAAGGAAATCAGCCAATGAGAAGTTTTACCAAGAATCACCTAGAATTATCTAAACAAGCAAAGAGATAGATAACGCAAAACAGCTCATTGGAGTTGTTAGAGAATAGAGAGGATGGGTGAAGACAATATTAAGAAGCTGGTGATTTTTTTTTTTTAGAATTTATGAAAATATATATTTAACCCTGCTCAATAAATTGACTTCCACAAAAGTTACTGAAGTTACAGTATATCAAAGAAAGGAGATGAATGAAAGGAAGAAACAGAAAAGAAAGATTTGCTATAAAAGAACATAAATTATAGTGATAGCACATGTCTCAACCACAACAAAGAAGCCTGAAATATAGTAGAATGAGATTTTCAAAATAAGCAGAGAAAAGAAATTTCATCCTAGAATCCCATTCGTTATTTACAAACAAAAAAATGTTTGTTAAGTTATTATGCAACCACTAAAAGAATAAAAATAGTTGTACCTAAGAATAAAATCGAATAAGATATGTGTATAAAAATTATGGACTTTATTGAAAGATCATAAAGAAGATTTATATAAAGATTTGCATTTTCATCAGTAAGAGGACTCAATATCATAAATATGTCAAATTTCAAAACAATCTATAATAAAAGTTAACTTTTATTAAGCGTGCACTGTGTATATGACACTGTTCTAACTTGTTTAGCTCTCCATCACCGAAAACTTAAGTACCACAGTTTTTCAACATTTTGATAACTGATGAAATCAGAGTAGTGAAATAAACTGACCAAAATCAAAGAAAAAGGAAATCCAATAAAAATTGGGATAGATATTTTCATAAAACTTGGAAAACTAACTTGAAATTTTATATTGAAAAGACACAGGTGGAGAAGAGCAGAAACATTTTTAATTATTATTAGACCAATAGATCAGTACAAGAGCTTAGAAACAGGCCCATTTAAATATTTGGAAAATTAGTGGAATAGAAGTGATATAGTAGCTAAATGGAGAAAGAATAGGTTCTTCAGTCAGAAGCTTCTCAGACAGTTGATTAACCACAGGGAAAACATAAGCTTTATTGCACACACACAGAAAAAAACTTTATGTGGGCTAAAGGAAGAAAAGTAAAAATTAAAGCTTTTAAGAATAGATTAAACTATAGGGCCATATCTTTATAAAGTGAATATAGGAAAAATATTTCTTAAACAAGACACAAGAAGCAAAAATGATAAAGGAAAATATTAATAAAGTCAACTACTTTAGGAGTTTTTGTAAAAATGAATTTGAAAAATATCACAAAGAAAATTAAAAGGCAGGGGTGCCTGGGTGCCTCAGTCGGTTGAGTGTCAATTCTTGGTTTAGGTTCAGGTCACGATCTCAGGTTGGTTGAGCCCCGCATCGGGCTTTGAGCTCAGAAAGGAGGCTGCTTGGAATTTTCTCTCTCCTGGCCTTCCCCAAACCTCCATGCTCTCTCTGTCTCTCTGTCTCTCTAAAATAAATAAATAAATCTTAAAAACAAAACAAAACAAAACAAACAAACAAACAAAAAAAAACAGCCAAGGTACTTGCCACCAGTATAAGTGAATGTGGATTAAAACCCTGGTTATATAAAAAACTACAAATCACTAAGAAAAGAA
Organism: Enhydra lutris kenyoni; assembly: GCF_002288905.1. Lineage (NCBI taxonomy): Eukaryota > Metazoa > Chordata > Mammalia > Carnivora > Mustelidae > Enhydra > Enhydra lutris. Next base: position 48,975,802 of record NW_019154087.1, on the reverse strand, counting down.
AAAGTAACCCAATATAAAATTACGAATGACAAGAAAAGATACTGTATTTTAAAAATGACATAAAAGGCAAACTCCCAAATTTAAAATGCTCAACCACACTGAAAATCAGGCAATACTCATTACAGCCAACTGAGTTAACTTGATGTATCTATAAATTGGCAAAAGTGACAAGTCTGATGATGCCAAGAATTGAGGAAATATAAAAACCAGAACTCAATGTAGGTATGTGCACTAATAAAGTCACTTTAAACAGTAATTGGACAAGATCCTGAAGGTTAAAGAACACACCAGCAATAATTGCTTTTTCAGGCATTTGCCCTGGAGTGTACACACCAGGGGACAAATAAAATGTTTATGGCCACTTTGCTTGTATTACCAAAACAATGAAAACATCCTTCAAAACGCCTCCACACACGGTGGTGTACCCAATGGAACAGCACACAGCAGTGACAATGAGTATTTTCATTTTTTTATTTCATTATTTCTATCTAGAACTACAAGTATTAATCTCAAAACATACTCTTGAGTATGAGAAAAGCAAGCTACAGGAGATGGATAATTTGCTTTCAGAAAGGTAAAAGAAACTATGCTCTTTTTAAAAAGTAAACATATGAGTGGTAAAAATATAGTGAAATTTATAGAAATGAGAGACATCAAATTTGAGACAGCGACTGGGAGGGGATAGACAACAGTGCAGGAGGCTTGAGGATTTCAACCTTCTTAGTCATGTTTTATAGTCTTTGCTGCATGCTGTGTATCAAGACATCTGCTATAATGGGCTGTATAACTTTTTATACATCTGATATATTTAGTAACGTGATTTAAGTGAATAACAGATGCTTTGGAGATCAGGACTTATAAAATAAAAAAAAACTGGTTAAAGTCACTGAGGATCAGAAGAGGAACAAAAAACACATCACATCAAATGTAAACCCACTAAAGTCAACGCTGGGAGCTTAAGGTCACTTGCAGTGTCCTAATTAGTGGTTTTGGGGTTTTTTTTCGTTCTCAATAAAGTAACAACCAAGCTATGTTAAGAAATAAATACTGACTAGTTAATTAAGTGCACTAGCTGGCCCAGTTCTCCTTCTCATGCAACATCAAATTCTCTCAAATCTGTGCTTCAGAAGAATCATAAATTATGTCCTGTCAAGTGCTTCTGGGTCACTCCATTTACAAACAGTTAAACTGGTAAGTGTTGAAGCGCTTTTGTGTTAGAAAAATCCAAGAGTCACTTTTCTGCAGAAATCTCCATGTTTTTTATTAAATATAAGTGTGTTATACTGATGCCACAATATTAAAAACTCTCCAGCATCACCCAAGAATGAATATTTATTGTAAGAAACTAGGTTATTAATTATGAATTAATGACAACTCAAAAATTTTCACCTTTGGAGAAGGCTTTCATATCTCCGATTTCATGTCTCCTTTCAGTATCTCTTTGACCTTATGCTAGAATCTCAGGGTAATAATATAAATCTTAGCCCCTCTATTTTACAGGTAAAGATTTGACTGATTTTCCATAAAATACTGATGTGAGTGTCTTAATTTACTGCAAGAAGCACACTCATTTCTAATAATTTTAAAATCAGAGGCAAAAAGTGAATAATATGAAGCTAAATTAGCTAAATGTAAATTAGCTAAATCTGTGAAGTGAAAGTCACAAAATCAGGAAATTTTCGAAACAATGCTCAGCATTAATTTAATTTAGTTTAATTAGCATGTATAGTTCCCGTATTATAAATAACATAATACTTAGACAACAGCACATTAATAATAATTTCCTTTGTGGGTATTTATTACATTCACTATGAGCCTAACATTTCAGGCCTCAGATTATTCAGGGAGGAGGAGATTTGCCTCTGCTCCTAGAAAGACAGAGCACCATTTTCCCCTCAGCCATGACTTTACAAACTTTATTTTGCTGTCATCACTACAATGTGCATAAACAAAATTAAGTCAAAACAGTATTCCGTTTGAGTGGTTCTTAACAACAGTTTGGAGGAGATCCTGGGCTCTTAGGAGAATTTTTTGCGTGGAAAGGAGGAAATCTAGTTTGTAGATATTTCAATGGTTTAAACGCCCATTCTTGCAATGAAAAGCCTAAATATTTTTTTTAAAACACTGGTCTTTCTAAGGTATTTCTCTGACATACACTTATTTATTTATTTATTTATTATTGTGCTACATTAGTCACCATAAAATACATCATTAGCTTTTGATGCAGTGTTCCAAGATTCATTGTTTATGTACCACACCCAGTGTTCCATGCAATATGTTCCCTCCTTAATACCCGCCACCAGGCTCACCCATAACTTAACATATATTTAAAGTTATGAAAAGACTTTAGGGGCGTCTGCGTGGCTCAGTCATTAGGCATCTGCCTTCGGCTCAGGTCATAATCCCAGGGTCCTGGGATCGAGCCCACATCAGGCTCCCTGCTCAGCAGGAAGCCTGCTTCTCCCCTGCCTTCCTCTACTTGCTCTGTCTCTTTTTGTGTCAAATAAGTAAACAAAATATTTAAAAAAATAAAGTTATAAAGACTTTAAGTGTATCAAGCAAACTAGAAGTGAATAAAGTAGTTGGCCTAGCATGTTTTTTGACCTTTTTGTGAAATCAGTCCATTCTCTTTTGAGTCTCAATTCATGCATATTCTGGGCCCAGGCCACCGTAGTGATTGAAGCAGAGTGTTCTACACAAGCATATGAAGTGATAATCTAGTTTGGGATTTTTGTAAATTTTCAGTAACGTATTTTGTAGAGGAAGCAGTGCCTATTCCAATAACAAAAGTACTGCTACTACAATGGTACAGAATAAAGGCACATCATCCTCATTCCCTCCCCCTGGCCCAAATGACAAACTCCTGCTACCTATTTTAATCTGTCTTTTTTGTAATTAGCTTGGACTGAAATGTAAAGAGGCAGTTCAAAATGAATTTTCTATGAAAATAAACAGGCTGAGAAGGCTACTCAACAGCAAACATGTAGCCTGTGTAATCAAAAAGGAAAGACAGACCCAAGTACCCAAAAGGCAGAGTCAAGCATAACAGAAAGCAATGAATTAAGGAAGCCCCCAGGAAGCAGGATGACCCAATAAAGAACATTCCAGCTCGATTTCAGCCATGCCATGGACCAGTAACTTCTTTGTACCTTTTGTTCATCCAATTATTGAGTTATGAGGATTTTCTTGTCCCTCACAAAATTGATGTCAGGTGTGGATACAGAGGAAGAAGAGGGAGAAAATGTAAGTCATCTTTTTAGTTCCAGTTCTCTGGTTAAAGAGAATCTCCACCCAAACAGCTTCTCTCTGTACGAATGTGATGTAGATGATGAGATATGGCCTTGGAGCTTGGTTGGATGGGACTGAGGGTTTTGGAAGGGGGTGAGTGTATTTTGCACATGAATCACTGGAGCCCAAGGGCAGATTGGGAGAGATTGTTATACCAATGAATCCAAATAAATCACATCTCCCGTTACTTATGCTCATGTGTGCTTTCCTCCTTCCATCAGGGTATGGCCTTTGCCTTGCTTTGATCGGTAGGCTGTGAGCGAAGATAGTGCACGCGCTTGCACACAGAGGCTTGTCATCCTAGAACGTTGTGCCAAGACTGTGTGTGAAGAATAGCTTTATTGAAGTAATACTTCTCTGGAACATTTACAAACTGACATGTTATTTTTAAAAACAACACAAAGTAAACTGTTGTGGGGTCTGTGCAGAGGTGGAAAGGAGCGATGGCACAAACACTGGAGCCAGAAGGAATGATTTTCTTTCACACAGGACCCAAGTGGCAAGTCCTCAGGTGGCCAGGTCTCTAGGCCATCTCCCTGTTTTCCAGGGTTCCTTTGGTTTGCCAATTTCCCTTTTATAATTACCAGGAAGAAATTCCAACGGCCCCGGCCACTTATGGTGGCTGCTGGGTTTGCTCTGTGGCCCCCTCAATAATGTAGGGGACACTTCCTGCCCCAGGACCTGGCCTCAGTCCCACTGTCACCTTTCTAAAGCTGACCATGTCCCACTTCAGGTAGGGCTTCCCTCAGCAGTGGCAGAGGTGGGCCGGAGTGGGGAGGTACAGGGTGGTTGAGCCAGAAAATTCTATCAGTACTCTTGTTTGGTTCATGGCATAAATTCTTATCCTCTCAAAGAATTTCAATAAAGCATTTCAAACACACACACACATACACACACACACCCCAGAACAGAGATCCAGTCATTCTATTTATGCCAACTGAGCTCACTAACAGAACACATACTTCTAGGTGAACCTGGGCAAGACAAGGTGAAGAAACTCACTTCCCACCTATACAATCATGAAAACAAAACAGTTGTTGTTTTAAGCCATTGATTTTTTAGGGGCAGGTAGGTGGCAATATATAATCGATACAAACACCTCTTCCTTATTACTACTATGTATTGTTGAACATTGTCCAAGACACTCAGAAATTTTCCTGAGGTTGCTTTGGACACTACTTCCTATTTACTTCTTTTCTATTTTCACTCTAAGGGATATCAGTAAGCTCTTTTTTTTTTTTTTTTTTCTGACTCTTCAACTCACAAGCTTTATAGTTCCTTGACATCTTAATAAAAAAAGCATTCATCTTCCAAATGCTTTGCTCTTTGTAAGCATGGCCGTAGCTTCAGCCAAACAACAATCTAAATATTCTATTTATTTACATGCACAAAAGTTTTTAAGAATAAAGGAGATCATTTCAACAACAAACAACACATCAATGATATAAATCACCAGATGACTTCTGGAGATGTCACTGTTCTAATCCTAAATACATCTGATGTAACATAAGAGAACATTTTATGGTAAGACAAACTTGGATTAAAAAGACATGTTTGAAAAGAAAGAAATTAGTAACTATGGTGATGGATATTAACTACACTTGTTATGGCAATCATTTTGCAATGTATACAAATAATGAAATATTGTGTTGCAAACCAGAAATTAACATATTTTATATGTCAATCATTCCTCAATTTTTAAAAAAGATACTATTAAAAATCTAGGCACAAAAAAAGTATGTGCTTTTCTCAAACTGAATAGAAAATGCAGAACTTCCAGAAGAAGCTCTGAGTCTTATAATTTCTAAATAAATTTAAATTTAACTAAGCTAAAAAGAAAAAAGCCAGTTTTGGCATTTTGTTACAAAGTAAACTTTAATGATCTCATGTATAAATAATGAAAACTATAAGGACTCAATAACAAGATGATAATACTATTATACTTATTCATATAATTAAATCATCTAATCTTATTTTAGAAATGTAATTGAATAAAAAATGTGCTTGAATAAATAAGCAAATTAATAAATGACTTTTCAGCCCTATCCTTCTCTTTGCAAATGAGTTTATATTTAAAAGTAAGGATGGTCATATAAAAAGACAGGTTGAGTTCAAATGCGAAACTCTGACTTGATGAAAGTAGGACGTAATTTGGTGCTTAAAAATCTGTATTTGGTGTCTGACTTTATGAATTATCACTATCTGATATTGATCTTTGGCCCTCCCTGTACCTCCCTGATTCCTTTTTTTGTAAATACAATTAGCTACATCACAGTGTTGTTGTGAAATCTAAGTATGAAAAATAACAAAATCTATTAAAATAAAAACTCACAGACAGGGTGCTTGGGTGGCTCAGTTGGTTAAGTGACTGTCTTCAAATTCGGGTCATGATCCCAGGGTACTGGGATCGAGTCCTGCATCGGGCTCCCTGCTCAGCAGGAAGCCTGCTTCTCCCTCTCCCACTCCCCTGCCTTTGTTCTCTCTCTCTCTCTGTCGAATAAATAAATAAAATCTTTAATTTTCAGACAACAAAATTAAGACCTCCAAAAAGCATTCCTTCTAGGACCAAAAAGCAGTTTTGCAATACAGAACAAAGGAACCTCCTAGGGCTAGCCAGTTATAAATCGTCTATGTTCCTCTATTCTAATATATTTAGGTCTCATTAAAATGAATCAAATATTGTCTTTTCTGAAGTGAGAGAGTTTATTAGTGTTTGAAAATAAAAATACCTCCTGGAAATGAAAGGCTTGTTTTAAAGTGTATCCTCCGAAAGAAAAATAAATTGCAGTTCCTATAAAGTACAATATTCTTTCAACCCACCAAAAGAATCGCCAGTCCTTCCAATTCCCCCTGCATCTAATTCCCTGTCTTCACTACAGACTACCTCCCATACATGCTCCACGATAAACCTTCATGGTTTCACTGCCCATCTGAGCTTTCTGACTCCAGTCCGAATCCCAAGGCCCAGGCACTGCCATAGCACGTTGTGTTACCCTTGACTCTAAGGGTGTCACGGTCTCCTAAGCAGTTTACTTGCATGCTTTTCTGGCCAGATTACAAGTTGAAGTCAAGGAACACATATTTCACTTTCTTCATCACTGATTTCCTAACGTGAGAAATGGCATAGCATAGTGGTCCAAAAGGTTTAAAAATCTTGAACTGTTAAGTGGAATAACGAGCAAAGAAAAATCATTTATATTAAACATCAAGGAAAAATATGACCCAATCTCCAACACATTTTAAATTCTTCAAAGATTTTTTTTTTTAAAGATTTTTTTATTTATTTATTTGACAGAGAGATCACAAGCAGGCAGAGAGGCAGGCAGAGAGAGGAGGAAGCAGGCTCCCTGCTGAGCAGAGAGCCCGATGCGGGGCTCGATCCCAGGACTCTAAGATCATGACCTGAGCCGAAGGCAGCTGCTTAACCCACTGAGCCACCCAGGCGCCCCTCTTCAAAGATTTTTGACAGCAATTGAGCCCCTCAAGTTCCACGCCAAAGAGAAACCTGAAAGCACAGCTGTGGAGGCTACCGGGTGGTGTGTTCTCAGCATGAGCCAGTACCTTGAAGCTAATGGCATATTGCCTTTTGGAGCACAAAACTTCCAGGTGTCTCTAAGAGACTCATTGCATGGAACACGTGCCAAGTTCCTGAAAATGCACAAAGCAAAAGAAGGACGGAAGTACCTGAAATAGTTTACACCCACGTAAGTAAGAATATTTCTTCGCAGGGGAAAAAAGCGAGAACCTTGTCTGTGTAAAGCTGCCATCATCATCATCATTGTCGTCATCATCATCATCATCAACATGAGTTACCTCTGAGTTTGACAGATAATCAGCTCATGTAGAAAGTCTCCTGAGCCAGATAAAGCTCTGACCTTCATGCAGGAAACCCAATATTATACATGAGTTTAAAAGTTATTGACATTAAAGGAGCACTATTTGAATCAATTATGGAAAGAGTTTTTACTTATAAGGGGAATTTTTATGAAGATCACTTTAAACAGAGCTTCTTAAGAAGCTACCTTTAATGGGAGAAGTCAAATCTTAATATAAAGAAGTTCTGAATTATAAAAGATAGAAAAGTGTGGATTAAATTAAAAAGAATTGATGGACCCACTTTTCAAGATCTTTTTGTTTGAGCATAAAGAAGGGCTCAAGGGTACATCGTGCATTATCCATCTTAGTAGAAAAATTGCCTATATTGAATAAAAGTTGTAGATGCCAAAAAATAAATTTCTATATAACTAAAATCTATAAACATAGTTAAATGTATATTTAAAAATTCTTAGTTCTATAAATGTATTTCAGAAAATGGAATGACAATTCATGATTTGATATCTGAAGGATAATATACTCATTAAATACTGATACACCTGGACTTGTATAAATCTACTGCTAAGAAAAGAAAAAAAAAAAAACTGAATCTTCATATCATGCCTCCGAAGATGCTCTAATAGTGATGACAATAAGTAGTTCAGACATGAGTCCAGGATTCTACTATATCTTTAGCTCTTTCATTGACTATGAGATCTTGGCCCGGTTATGTAAATTTTTAGGTCATAAATTTTCTTATTTATAAAAAGAATGGTTGTTACAGATAATTTCTTAATGCCTTCAAATTCTAACGGATTAAATTACTGTGTTTGAGCACTGTCTTAGGAAGCAAGCATAGATGAGACTTTAATGAACAGCTACTGAAACTTCTATCTACCTTTGACCATAGTTAGGACGTAAAGATACCTTTGTGCTTCATCTTTTCCTTTCTTCCCGGTGGGGAGCCTAATTTTGGGCTGTCTTCCTCGATTGTAAATGTCTTACATACATTTTTCTTTCATTCACTTTCCCATGTGGCATCAGATGTGATGAGAGTATTGATTCAATGAGAAGAGAAGAGAGAATAGATTCATACTAATTGAACCATCCATAACCACCACTATCATCACTAAACCAAAGTCTACATTATATTTGCGTATATGTATGTGTGTATATATATGTATATATATACACATATATGCATGTATACATATATGATGGATAGGGGTTCACATGGATACTTCTACTTTTCTAATTCTCTCCAACCCATACTCATACCTACATTTCCTTAATTGAAAAAGAGAAAAGAACTACTTCTGTGGCTATTACATATATTTTTCCCTTGGTTTTAAATTATTTTCTTCTTTTCTAATTTTTCACAAATCATAATTAAGAAAACATGTACTCTAGAAAAGAAAAAGGCCCTGAATTTAAAACTGAATAGTAATTCAAGTGGAATAAAATTTAATTAATAACTAAATACTAAATATGATCTAGTGGAATAACAAACTTGATTATTCACAAAACGAATTACAGTTTTTTTTTTCAGAAAAGAAATTTTTCCTGGAGTATTAGCACTGCCCTCTAGTAATTTAAATACAAGTACTGAGTTCAGTTTAAAATTGCTTTGGCTTGGAGGACATGGGGAGATGGAGAGAAGGAGGTTGGGGGAAACTGAAGGGGAAGATGAACCATGAGAGACTGTGAACTCTGAGAAACAATCTGAGGGTTTTGGAGGGGTGCTGGGGTGGGAGGTTGGGTGAGCCTGGTGGTGGGTATTATGGAGGGCACATATTGCGTGGAGCACTGGATGTGATGCATAAACAATGAATTCTGGAACACTGAAAAGAAATTAAAAAATAAATAAAAATTTAAAAAAGAAAAAAAAATTGCTTTGGCTTGGAGCACCTGGGTGGCTCAGTCAGTTAAATGTCTGCCTTCAGCTGAGGTCATGATCTCAGGGTCCTGGGATAGAGCCCCACGTTGGCCTTTCTGCTCAGCGGGGTGCCTGCTTCTCCCTCTCTCTGCCTGCTGCTTCCCCTGCTTGTGTTCTCTCTCTGTGTCAAATAAATGAATAAAATCTTTAAAATAAATAAATAAATACACAAATAAATAAATAAATAAAAGCTTTGGGTTTTAAATGCCATTTCAATAAACAGTACTACAGTATCTTGGCATAACAACAAGAACAAAGACATCAAGTTTTTTACTTATATTAATACATCTATTTTAATATTTCAAAAAACTATCATAAGGTAGTTTTTTTTTTTTATTTTCCCTATGAGAAAACAGAGACATAGCTACAGAAAGTAATCTGCCCCAAAATACACATCTAGTAAGCCACAGAACTAAGATTCTAATATAGGCAGTGGGCCTCCTTATTTCAGTACAATTTTATACTATTAAATTCTAAGGCATGAAAACATGAAATACCAAGCCCATACCAGGAAGACCACAGTTCTCCTTAGCTCATATGTATTTTGTTATCTGAGAGTCATGTGGAAGAACAACTTTGTGAAATCATGTGAAGCCAATATGCCAAATATTCACTATACCCTTGGACAATTCAAAGACTACTAAAGATCTATCTCATTCATGAATCCCCTTTAATCTACTTGTATTTTCATATTCTCTCACCTCTTTGGTTAATATTTCACTAATTTAAAACAGACTGTCTAAAGTCTTTTAGCATTTCTTTTGATTTTCCCTAACCTCTTTCTTTGTGTTTCAAGGGTGTCCTCTAATTGTAATATTATGAAATTTGGTGAATAAGTTCATGTTTATTCTCTTCCAAGTTTTATAAACTTTGATCATTTCTCCTTTCAACACTTTGACTTTCCATACAAAGAGTTCTTTTAAACGCATTAGATAAAAAATTCAAGAGTTGAGGCAGTTTCAATTTCAAAGTCCTAAAATTTCAAAGGAATCCAGAAGTTTGTTATCCAACAATGTCAAGAAGACTTTTAAAGAAAGTGTTTTTAAAGTTAAAAAGTTCTGATTTGGAGATAGACTCAACTCTCATAAATGACACTGGAAAAAAAAAAATCCCAAGGACAAATGCACTATGTCCATTTCTTAAAAGCTCTAAAGAAAGAAAGAAACCATGACCACTCATATATTTCCTAAGTCAGAGGCATCGTCACATCTTAAAATTTTAGTATACAAGACTTAAAATGCTATTAATGTTAATTAGAATGATATGAATAACAGCAGCAAATGGTAGGTCTTGATGACAAAATGCTTATAATAATCTCTTCCAGTATTAGTGATGCTGTATTTCACAACATTCCCACACTTCAGATTTAATATTTTTTTAATATTTTTAGCACAAAACTAGCATCCTCTTTCTCCTTGATTTTCAAAATTTTCTTTATTTTTTTAACTGGACCCTTCTGTTCAAGTCTCTCAACTTTAAAAAAAAAAAAAAAAAAGACAAAAACAAGCTCACTAAATGTCTCAGACTCCTCCATCCTCACTTCTCTCTTACAGCCTAATCTCTTCAAATAAGTTCATGATCCACATGCCGTCTTCAGCTGCTTGCATCCAATCCTTCATTAGCATGTCCCAGTGGGTCTATGGAACTTTACCAAACTCATTGCTCAGGTCTTCAACTGTCCTGTTGCTCCTTCCCACAAACCTGCTAACCACCCTTGCCTCCTGATCGCTCAGCAGCATTCCAGAGAGATCTTTATAACCTGTTTGAAACTGCTCTTACTTGCCATAAGCATTTTTTCCTACCTCTTTAAACACTTCTTCTGTCACCTCTCTCTTTCACCTTCTCTCTGACCATTAAATGTTGATGTTCCTTAGATTCTGTCCTAAGCATACGTTTCTTTTCAAACCACATTCTCTCTTTACACACTTTCCTTCATAATCATACCTTCAATTATGCCTTTGGAGAAAACAGCAAGATCTCTATCTTCAACCTACCTCTTAGTCCTGAATCCCAGACCATATATCCAGTTGCCTTAGGCAACTTCAGTTGGATGTTTCATAGGACTTTAAGTTCAATAAATGATTCTAAAACTGAGCTCATCATTCTCCTTTCAGAACTTTCTTTTGTACCATTGTGAGCTGCTTCAATAAAGCGCAATCTTAAGTTTTTCAAGACAGAAAGCATATCTTCATTTTCTTCTACCTCATCCTCTACCTCGAATCCACCTTGAATCAATATTAATTTTCCAATGACCATGTCTTCTCAAATAAACCTTCTAAATACCATCCAAATCTGACTTCCTTTCATGCCTACCTACTTTCCCAGTCCAAATCACATTATTATTATCCTAGAGTTTCACCCCATTCTCCATGTTACAGCTACAGTGATTTTATTCATAATTTAATTCTGAATTATGCTTAAATTTTCCTGATTAAAGTTGTTCAAAATCTGTCTAATGCAGTTATTTTAGATTCCCAAATCCTTATGAGGCCTTATGTGATGTACCCATGATTTCCTCATAAAACCCTCACTTACTTTCTATGTTCTAGTCTGTGATGGACCACAACTAGCCACAATTTCTAAGTCACTCTTTACATAAAAGATTTAAATATACTTCTCTTCTTGAATATGAACACACTTGGGACACCTGGGTGGTCAGTCAGTTAAGTGTCTGTCTTTGGCTCAGGTCATGATCCCAGGGTCCTGGGATTGAGTCCTGCATTGGACTCCCTCTCCAACAAGGAGCCTGCTGCTCCCTCTGCCTGTTGCTCCCCCTGCTTGTGTTCATTCTTTCTCTCTCTTTCTCTCTCTGACAAATAAATAAATAAGATCTTTAATTTTTTTAATTGAATGTGAATTCACTGCTTAGCCAACAGAATACAGAGGTAATGTTGTATTAATTCCTGACCTAGTCTTAAAGAAAAGTGGCGGAATTATTTCCTCCCCCTTAACACATTCATTATTGGGAAACTCCATGTAATGCACACATCATGCAGTTAGAAGCTTGTCATATGGTGCACCAGCCAACAGACAGCACCAACTGCCAGTCATAAAAGTGAGCCATCTTAGATTTTCTAGGGGCATGAAACCCAGCTGAACTTATATGGGGCAGAATTGCCCAGCTGATACCAGTAAACCTACAAAATCATAAGAGATAACAAAATAATTGTTGCTTGAAGCCACCAAGTTTGGGGCTGGTTTGTAATACAACAGTTAATTATAACAACAATGTTTATATTTCATCTTACCTATAGAGACAGAATGTATGTTTTGCTTATTTACCACCATACTTCCAATGCCTACCAGAGATTCTGGTCTTCCAGTGCGTGCCCAATTAATATTCATTGGTTGACTTTAATAAATAAATGAAAAGATAAAATATAATATCTTACTTCAATAAGCCTAATGTTTAAAAATTCTGAGTTAGGTCAGACTTTATGAATGAAATCATACCTCTCCACTTACTGCTGAGTGATCGAGAAAATGTTGCATAAACTGTGTGCCACAAGTCTGATTATCTACAAAGTGGGGTAGAATTGTTTTGAGAATTAAATGAGCTAACACATATATTAAAGAGTGAATGGTATATCAGAAGCTTCCAGTGGATAGTATTTATTATTAATTTATTGAAATGGTAAACTGTGACACAGAGAAACTGAATAGCTTTTCTGAGTTTCTTTCCTAGACGGCTGCAAGCTGCTTTTCTGACCAACTCTCTTTCCTCACACATTCTTATTTTGTGTCCTTTAAAAAAAAATGTCTCTATCACCTGTGCTGGGCAGAAAAATGATCCCGCAAAGATTCCCATTTCCTAATTCCTGGAATCTATGAATATGTTAGGTTACACAACAATGAGGAATTAAGATTGCGGATGGATTTACAGTTGCTTGCTAATCATCTGATTTTGAGATGGGGAGATTTTCCTGGATTAATCAGGTATTCCAATATAATTACAAGGACCTTTATAAATGCAAGAGGCATGCAGAAGAAGGACAGCACCAGAGTGATACAGTCTGAAAAATGCAAGAACCTTGAAAGAAAGACTTGACCTGCCATTGCTAGAGTTGAGATAGAAGGACACCTATGGAGAACTACAGGTAACCTCCAGCAGATGGACAAGGCAGCAAAATGGATTTTCCCCTAGTAGCTCCAAAAAGGAACGCAACCCTGCTGACATCCTTGATTTTAGTTCATGGAGACTAATTTCAGCTTCTGACCTCCAGAACAGTAAATAATAAATTTGGGATGTCTTAAGCCACAAAGTTCACAGAAATTTATAACCACAGCAATAGAAAATGAAAACATATCTCAATCTTTAAAAACAAAAACAAAAACAAAACTCATAAGCCTACATGCAGTTCCAAAAACCAATACATGATACATTTCTAAAGTGTTCCTTGGATATGGGGTATTTAACTCTGATATTTCCCTTTGGGACCATTAAAATTCTATATTCTTTTGTTAATATATTTCACCACTGAAAGAGATGATAATACTTCTTTCTTTGCAACTAATGGTAAGGTTCAAAATGCAAAAAGTAAAGAGAGGAAAATACTAGGAAAATATAAGGTCAAACTTAATAATTCCAAGATTTTTGAGTGGTAATTCCCACCAGAAAACATCAGCACCTATGATCTTGAATGTCCTAGAGAAGGTAATTTCACCTCCCTAATCTCCAGTGAGACACTGGAACTATTGAATTTATTGCAATTATAATAAATGCTCACACAATCCATACTGTAGATACATTTTTTTTTATAACAGCTAAATACCTCTGGTAAGGCAACTAACCCAACACACTGACTATTAAACTGATTTAGGGCAACAAGATCCAGAAGCTGTCACACCTGTAAATGAACCTTTAACCATATGTTGGGATGTGTTTATATGCTAATCTCCTCAGAAGTAACAAAACCCTTGGATGCCACCTGGTTGGCCATATTTTCTGAATTAACTCCAATAAAATGGAATAAAATTATAATACATGAGGTTTGCATTCTTTAAATAGGAACAAGAATGCAAATGGATTATTTGGTGTATTAAGCTCTTAAATCACTTATAAAATACTTGAACCACTACAGAGACAACTCTCCAAATGGAGATATCCAAAAAGTAGAAATTATTTCATTTGACACAGTCTAAATATTTATAATTTCTGTAAAGCAAATATGAAACAGTCATCCTCACATGAAATATTAGTGTCTGCTTTTTGCTTTGGGTATTCACCAGGGAATGAGAAGTAGAAAAGAGAATGCCTTAGAAGAAACAAGGGTATAATATCAACTACTTTGACCTGAAGCACTTAATGTGGTGCATTTTCTGCTTCTCTATTCAAAGGAACTAACTGTGTAAGATTGTGACCTAGTTCTGGGAATCTTGCTATTCTTACTTTACCTTGACAAATTTAAATGACAACCAGAAAAGTCACATTTTAAGTAAACATGTGTTAACTACTGTGAGCTAAATACATAAATAAGAGTTTACATTATTTGTCTCATATACAATAGCGTAACTTGGCTGCTGTTGGGAATTTGGTTTTGTATGTCTTTTTCTCATATAACTTAAATAACTTTGATCAGTGATTAATCATTTTGGAAGTATAACATAACATATGAAAAATAAATGGAAAGATTTTCCTAAGAAGTTTTTGTGGTAGTATCTCTGTACCAGGCCTTTTTTGAGAGGTTAATAAGAGAAGGATAAAAAGGTTGATTGACCTAAACAAGAGTAGATTATGTCTCTGATAGTTGGAGAAGGTACAATATATACCAAGATATTTGTTTCGCGTCAATACAAAAGGCAGTCAATTAAATAGTGCTTATAATAGATCCTACTCCAGTGGATTAGGTCAGAATTAGGGGCAAAGTTTAGAGAAAGGCTAGACTATAGCTTAGAAGCCACATAGGCACTCAAGGTTCATTCTTGACACTCTTGAAGTATCAGAAATGATTAGCAAGAAAACTTTGTTGGAAGTTCACCAAGGGGCTTTGCAAAAAGTGATTATCATTTTGCTGATAACTCTGTTATGATTGGCCCAGAAACTGCTATAGGCCTGGATTTAAAATTAGAGCCCATCTAGCAGCAAAAGTTACTATTATTTGGGAAGGGCAGGACAGAAAAAGACATCAAAGGATGAGAAATAATAGCCTATGGCTTTACTGATTAAAATTCAGGGCTGACGTTTTCTCCAAACTTCCAAATGAAGATTTAGATAATATGCTTATTAGGTCTTCTAATTTGTGAAGATCACAAATGAGTCTCCTCTACAATGAGAATTTTTGACTCATAGAGGTTTGATACTTAAAATGCTCTCCAAGTTAGAACCAAAATATTAATATTATTTTTGGTCACAGAATATTAACAAGTTAGTAAAAGACCATTATCTAACAGGGATAAAGCATGCCATATCTCCTAGCAAGACATTTCAAGTCCGACAAGACTTTTGAGCACACAATCAATAAGACAGCATGATACAATGGAAAGAAAACAATAATTTTTAAAGTCCAATCAAAACTTGGGTCTTCCAGAGACTGATGCAGAAACTGATTCAAAAGTAAAATCAAACATGAGCGAGATGGGCGGTCAAGAGATACAAGATAATACACTGCACTTATAGAAAAGGCACATATCTTCGTAAAAATACTAAACATAAGAACAATGTAAATACATAAAGATTATATTCAAGCAACTTGGACTGGAAAATTACAAAGCGAAATAAATGCCAGGAAGCTCTAGGAAATAAAAACTTTTGAAAAAGAAAAACCTCAATAATTTAACCAATCTAATTTCCACAAATTGTCTTGCAGCAAATTGACTATGGCAAGCTTGCCATTTGGTGAATTAGAATATTTCCCTATAATATACTAGCTGGATAATTTTAGTCAATATACTTAACTTCTGAGTCCTGTTATTTGTTTTGTTCTTTTTTTTTTTTGATTGATCTATTTGTTGATGGGGTGAAATAAAATAAAGTAGCACCTAGAGCATTTAGATGCCAAAACATTTAATTATCAAATATTTATATATACAAAGCAATGTAGATAACTATTATAAAACCAAGCTATGAATAACATTTTGTACATGCCCACATTCTGAAAACTTAAAGATGAAAACCCATATATTAAATATTAAAGTACATTATGTGCAAATGGAAATCAAGAGGAAAATAGATTGATTTAAAATTACAGACTCTTGAACAGTATGGTTTTGGCTTGGATCTGAACGATGGAAAGGAATTTTCACAATAGAGATAAAACTAAATGCTATCTCAATAAATAAAATGATAACAAAGGCCATGGAGGTAAGGAGAGAAGGGACAAGAAGAAAGAGAGGAGGAGGAGGAAGAGAAAAGAGAAAGAGAAGGGGATAGGAAGAAAGATGAGGAAGGAGAGCAGAAGACCACCACTAACAACAATTTAGGGAATGTGAGAAAGACTCCTGGCTATCCGTTGTTTTCCCTTTCTGCCATAATATTAACAATTTTAACTATACATATATTGGACTAGTATAAACATCATATTTTCTAGCCTTCCATGCAACTAGTATGGCCAGGTTATAAGTGCTATTAAGTTCTGATCAATGACATATAAAGGAAAGGGTACTTGCAAATTCCAGAATATGTTTCAAATGCAGATGGTGTGTTCTTCTTCCCCACTTCTTCTTTCCTGCTACTGGAAGGTGGAGACATGGTACCCAGTTACCACTGATCATGCTGAAAAAGGAGTAAAATGCTTCAGGTGTTCGTGTCTGGGTTCCTAAATGATCACATCTGCATCTGGGTTATTATGTAACAGAGAATTAAACTTTTATATTGGTTAAGTCACAATTATATGGGATCTCTTTTTCACAGAGTCAAATCCATATTATAATTAACAATATGAATTTTAAAATGGTAGTTAGTCTGATATGACTGAAGTACAGGATGTCTAGGAGAGACTTAGAATGGAAGGATCAGGCCAAAAAGTGAAGACCCTGAAAAGTCTAGACTGAGAAGACTCTTGCTTCCTATGCAATGAAAAACCACAGATCACTTCGGAAAGGAGCAGGACAAGATCAAATATGTACATCAGGAAAATGAAGTGTGCAAAACGGATTGTAAGGAAGAAAGACTGAACACAAAGACAATGAACTCTCTGTTGTAACAAAAGTATGACATAGGTTTATGGCCACAAGAGTAAGAATAGGAATGAGGAGAAATCTTCCAATCTGGAGATAGAAATGACAGAAATGTGCAAGTATTTAAATTAGTAAGAAAGGGTTGTTTGTGAGCAAGAAGAACACACAAAAAAATATAACTATAAACAAAGACAATCTTAATCAGGTTGAGCAACAAGAAAGAAAATACAGGTTTAAGGGTGTTGTCCAGCAGTAGGCTATAAGGAGTCCTTTTGAAATGTGTTAAGCTCTAATCAAATTTAAGTGACAACTAGATATGCAAGTGTTGAGTAACACAAGAGTATCTGCATTAGGTACTCTCACAAATAAGCATAGCAATGGAAGACTTGGTAGTAACCAAAATGGACAAGGAAGACCACACATAATTAAAATAAAGAGAACAGAAAACAGAATCATATGATGACATCATTCTCTGAAATTACTTTAAAGCTTTGTTCCTCCTCCAGGATTTGGGATGAATGGAACATAAGATTCATATCATCTTGAAACACCAGATGGCCTGTGAAATAATCTGTCTACAGAATGGTAGAGACATTGGTCCTCGGACCAACCCAACTTGTCTTATTTAAGGAAATCGACATGTAAAGGGATAAAGTGACTTATCCGGGAAAGCTTCTCTAAAATGATGGAATTCTCCAATCCCACTGTGCCAGGTCATATTTGATGTCCAGCAGTAAACCCTAGTGAAAGGAATTGAAAGGTGTTTCTCCTTCCCCTTCACGTCTTTATCTTCCAAGTTTTTTGTTTCTTTCTGCTTCAGAACGTCTGGGAACTTGAAAACTTTTCAAGAATCAGTAATATTCAGTTAGCAAGATGCCATAGAAATTGGCTTTTGCTACTCTTCAACTGTATTGGATAAAATTATTTGTAATAGAAAATTTAGTTTGTTTTCATAGTTACTCTTTTTAATCAAAAACATTATCTTCATAGTTTTTCAGAGTAAAAGACCAATGCCAAAAGAAAATTGTATTCTGGTCTCACAAGTAAAGCTGAGGCATTAAGATAAATGATACTTTTGAAATTAATCCTGTAGATTTTTACAAATTCATTGCTTCCACATTGTTATACCTTGCATTTCGGTCAAGGAGACAATTCAACATCTACCATAAATAATATTTAGAGAAAGCAGTCAAGGGCTCATTGATCTTTGTAAGCATTTAGACCTACTTTTTAAGACACATTTACTCTTTCAGCCTCCAAAGCACTAAAGATAAAATCTCCCTTCAGTGATACGAAAGAGCAAAATAAATTCCATGAACAAATAACAACCTCAGAGAGCGATTAAACACAGAACACAGAAAATGTAAGATATATTTGAAAGCAGCATGGCACAGTAAAAAGGCCACAGGGCCTGACATGAGGGAATGATGGCTCAGATCTCAGTTCTTCTACACCATGTGACCTTAACCTCTCTGTGCCTCAGTCTTCTCATTCACAAAACAGAGGTCACTAGATCTATGGCAGTGCTTCCATAAGGAAAAAAGGAAGCTGGCAGTTGGTAGTAGATGCAAAAAAAAAAAAAAAAAAAAAAGAAGAAGAAAAAAGAAAAAAAGCTCATTCATATAAACTTTTAAAGAAGAACTGCTGATATGCTAATAAAGAATGCATATAAAGAAAAAAGTGTCTTTGAATGCTAATTATTTGCCTGGATAATGGTTTAGCTCTTATTCAGTGATTTATTCATGATGCAAAAATGTTGAAAAACTCAGAAGGTAACAAACGTGATCAGGGACTTTATAGCAAACCTTTTCCTTAATTCAACCAAAATAACAGAAAATGTTCCATAAGTAAATGAGAGAGTTGCTGATAATTTCTCCATGATTTCTGGAATCTATTCCAGGACCTACAAGATCTGTCTCTATACTAAATCCTAATTGTTGTCTCAGGACCAGATTAATTTCCTCCTCCTCAATGTTCATATTCCAGATTATCCCATTTTTTCTTCCTCCGAATTTACGTATAGACACATATTATACACCCATGGTATTTTTATAAAAATATTTTATACTCAATATATGATGAAATTTCTTCTCATTGTATATAGAGTATTTTCATGACTGTATTGTATTTTTTATGACTGCACAAAAATCTGTCAGATTGATTTGCTATCATTTATTTAACTAATTCATGCATCTCTGAAATTGTAGCTCCTTCTGACTTATAACTATTTGGTAATTCATACACTGCCTTGTACTATGCTTATACTCTATTCCTCTCCCTACAACTTTTAAAATTTTACAATGAGAATGTATTAGTGGTAAATATAATTGGATTAAACAGATTGCCTGAATATAGTAAGCTCATTTAAATATTAATTGAATTGAATTTTCTTAGTGAAATTCAAAGAACATAATCACCTCACAAGGTGGATACAACTTAAATAGCTGATTTGAGATATAAATTAATTCTTAAATTGTGGTCACACCAGGTCTTTTGAGTTTTAGGGGGTAAACCCTCTGTGAGCTCCTCCCTCCTCATAAGTAATTAATGTCTTAAAATTGAGGAGCTGGCCACTGCAAACTAGCTGAAACTTCCCCACTCTCCTGTAATACAAAAATGAATGAATGTATAACTGAAACTCGGGGAAATTATACTAGAAAAATTCAATTTAATTAATATTGAACTGGAAGAGGTAAATCAAACAGTAAAAGAAAGTGAAAACCCCTTATAACCACATCACTGATGTAAAGCAATTTTCAGTAGTTTGGTGCATCTCTTCCAAAGATATTTTATCAATACATATTGACAAGTATTATATGCACACACACAGTATTTTTATAAAAATAATCACAGTGGGGTTTTTTTCAGATTTTATTTATTTGACAGAGAGAGACAGTGAGAGAGGGAACACAAGCAGTGGGAGTATAAGAGGGAGAAGCAGATTCCCCACTGAGCAAGGAGCCGGATGTGGGGCTCGATCCCAAGACTCTGGGATCATGACCTGAGCAGCAGGAAGACACTTAAATGACTGAGCCACCCAGGCTCCCCTAATCACAGTGTTTTATACTTAACATATGAAGAAATTCCTTCTCATTGTATATAAAACTACTTATATTTTCATGGCTACAAAATTTGTCAAATTGAATTGCTGTCATTTATTTAACTAATTCATGACTAGTAACCATTTAACTTGCTTCTAAATTTTCACCATTGAAGACAATGAACATCCTATACTTAGATCTTTGAGCTCAGATGTGAATATCCCAAGGATAAATTACTAGATGCAGATTTTCTAGCTTAGACACATATTTAGCCAAGTTAAATTCTTAAAATTAACAAGTCAGGAAATGACAGATGCTAGCAAGGATATGGAGAAGGGAACACTCTTACATTGTTAGTGGGAATGCAAGCTGGTGCAGCCACTCTGGAAAGCAGCATGGAGGTTCCTTAAAAAGTCGGAAATAGAGCTACCCTATGACCCAGCAATTACACTACAAGAAATTTACCCCAAAGATACAAATGCAGTGATCCTAAACCCCAATGTTCATAGGAGCAATGTCCACAATAGCCAAACTGTCGGAAAAGCCCAGATGTCCATCAACACATGAATGGATAAAGAAGATGTAATATATGGATAAAGAAGATATAAATATGTATATAATATAAATATATATATTTAATATATATATAAAAAGAATACATATATATGTATGTGTGTATATATATATGTAACATCTTCTGTATACATACACACACACACACACACACACACACACACACACACACACACAATGAAATACTACTCAGCCATCAAAAATGAAATCTTGCTGTTTGGAATGACATGGTTGGAACTAGAGGGTATTATGCTGAGTGAAATAAGTCAATCAGAGAAAGACAATGATCTCAATCATATGTGGAATTTAAAAAACAAACATAGTGGGTCATAGTGGAAGAGAGGAAAAAATAAAACAAGGCAAAAATCTGAGAAAGAGACAAACCCTAATAGACTCTTAATCATAGGAAGCAAACTGAGGGTTGCTGAAGGGGAAGGGGTGGGAGGATGAGGTAACTGGGGATGGACATTAAGGAGGGCACGTGATACAATGAGCACTGGGTGTTATACAAAACTGTAGAATCACTGACCTCTATCTCTGAAACCAATACATTATATGTTAATTAATGAATTTAAATTTTTTAAAAAATAAATAAAAAAAAAATCCTTCCAACTGAGTATGAGAGTCTTTGAAACACCCTCAACTCTGAATAACTCCATTTATAATATTGTTATTTTGACAAATTCTCCATATATTATCTGAATATATGTATCTCTTCTTATTATTTTATTTCCTGATCTTTACATAACGAGTTGTCTGTCTTTTCCTTACTACCTTGTAGGAGCTCTTTACAGACATTATGCACTACAGATAGGAACCATTTGTCAACTGCATGTGTTAGAAACATTGTCCCAATCTGTCTTTGTTTTTAATTTTTCAAATGAGTAATACAGGTGGTTTTGTTTGGTTTTTTTTTGTTTGTTTGTTTTATGTCATCAAATCTATTTATCCTTCCCTTTATGCCTCATGTTCTTCATATATTTGCAAAGACCACCTCCACCTCTGGACTCTAAAAAGACTTCTATGTGTTCTTAGACTACATACAGGAAGTGAGGAGCTTATGCAATCTTTACCAAGTAATTTGCTAATTGTCCCCAAATCATTAATAGACTATTGTAACTTTTCCCTTCCATAACTAAAAAAACTTCTGGTCCTTAGAGTATAATCACACATCCATATATTTTTTTTATTTCTGGACAGGAAAAAAAATCACATATTTCCCCTCATTTTTAATCTAATCCCAAAATTTTCAGAATAACAAAAGTGTATGTGCACACTTTTACCTTAAAATATATCTGAAAAGATGAATAGATCTGTTTTTACTTGTATTTGACATCTTTTACAAAAATATATAAAAAGAATTTTTCTCTTGATTAGCATAAGATAAACTTTATTCACTGCTGAAAGTGGGGGAAAAATCAGGATGTAAATGTCATTGAGCTAGACTCGGCACCGGCTTAAAATTTCTAATGAAGTTCTCTGTTTGGATCAATTTTGTGGGGTCTGAAAA
This sequence comes from Enhydra lutris kenyoni, assembly GCF_002288905.1. Taxonomy (NCBI): domain Eukaryota; kingdom Metazoa; phylum Chordata; class Mammalia; order Carnivora; family Mustelidae; genus Enhydra; species Enhydra lutris. The sequence goes on along the minus strand of NW_019154087.1, from coordinate 48,953,526 downwards.
AGTATCGGCAATGGAGCTTCACCCAAAGTTTTGATCCCTATATAGAAGCATTTTTTTCCTAAATACAATAATTCCCATAAACTTTGGTGTAAGAGGTCAGTCAAAGCAAATTTTCAAGTTCCAAATTTGTAAGTTCTGTTTTCCTATCATGTTGTCAGTTCACCTTCTGAAGTCCCAAGAGTAGAAAATCTCCACAGACTTGGACAGCAGTTCTCAAATAGTTTGAGTTCATCATTCTTTCACTCTCTTAAAATTTATCAAGGACTATAATGAGCCTTTGTTTATTAGAGTTATACTTATTCCTACTTACTCTAATTTAAAACTGGAAGATTTTATAACGTTCATGTAAAAACAATAGTATTAAGCCTATCCTGAGCTCCTACTCGTAACATCTTTTATGAAAAACCATATTGTCCAGAAGAATGAGAAGAGTAGCGCTGCTTTCCATTTTTCCAAATATCTGTAATGTTAGAAAAGAAGAAAGCAAGATTCTTGTATTTTACTGTGATGGACATGTATTAAGAAAATCTGTCCTGAGGCGCCTAGGTGGCTCAGGTCATGATCCCAAGGTCCTGGGATTGAGTGCCAAGTCTAGTTCCCTGCTGAGGAGCCTGCTTCTTTCTCGCCCTCTGCCCCTCCCCCTTGCTTGTGCACGCTCACTCTCACTCTCTCTCTCTCTGTCAAATGAATAAATAAAATTTTTTTAAAAAGAAAAGAAAATCTGTCTTCACATATCTATTAGTTTAAAAAGTGTCAAGTAGGGCGCCTGGGTGGCTCAGTTGGTTAAGCGACTGCCTTCTGCTCAAGTCATGATCCCAGAGTCCCAAGATGGAGTCCTGCATTGGGCTCCCAGCTCCACAAGGAGTCTGCTTCTCCCTCTGATCTCCCCTCTCATGCTCTCTCAAATGAATAAATAGAATCTTTAAAAAAAAAAAAAAGTGGCAAGTATTTTGATAGCCTTTTCAGTTAATCATGGATATTATTCTTTGGATCACGCTAAAAGTTGGTAACTGGTAGTTTTTTTTGTTGTTGTTGTTTTTGTTTTTTTGTTTTTTGTTTTTTTTGTTTTTTAAAGATTTTATTTATTTGACAGACAGAGACCACAAGTAGGCAGAGATGCAGGCAGAGAGAGGAGGAAGCAGGCTCCCTGCTGAACAGAGACCCCGATGCGGGGTTCCATCCCAGAACCCTGGGACCATGACCGGAGCCGAAGGCAGAGGCTTCAACCCACTGAGCCACCCAGGCGCCCCAGTAACTGGTAGTTTTTCAGGTTAGTTATAATGTGGAATCTAAAAACCATATAAATGAACTTTGTACTCTGTTCCATTAAAATCCACTGTGTGTCTACACTGTGCTTTGGATCTTTTACCCACGCCCAGTTCTGTAATATTATGCATTGGTGATTTGGAAAATACTAATTCAATAAATTAACCTGATTTTCCAAATGTTGATACATCTCATTATACAATATGAAAATTGTGCATTCCTTCATATTACCACTACTCTTATCAGAGAAGTCTTTAATTATTGGAAGGTGACAAACCCACAATGACAGATACAAAAATTCTAAATTCTAAATTCAAAAATTCTATTTTTGACATAAAAGCTTGAATATTTTAATTGGCACCAAAAACTGTCAATTATTTTCCCTTAAAGTGACAGACTTACTTTGCTTTTTTTCACAAAAACTGTTGCCAAAATAACCAAGTCTAAGTAACCCTAGTTTGTCAGTTACTCTTTTAAGTAAATAGGTGGTCTGTGAAATTAGTAAACAAATAACCAGGTGTTCCACATATACTTTTCATTTTGATTCACAGAATACAAAAAGATGTCTATATGGATTAAGAGTCAGTAGAATCCACGGCTTTTATTGCTTTACGACAGACATTCTCAAGCAAATCTTTTTTTTTTTCTTATGCACGTATGATTCAGTATAGTTTGGTACCACTGCCTCAGTTTATGCTAATGGATGTTTTTGTCCCGTCAGCACACAATATACAAAGCAGAAAGACAATGTCTTGATGTTATCATAAAAATAATTTAGACTTCATGGACTCCTGAGATCCTCAGACAACACTTTAAGAATCACTGGACTAGTATATAAGACTTCTGGCCTAAGGGTACGATTGACTGTGTTAACCTTAAAATGAATGAATGAATAAATGAATATCAATTTTCCACCAAATTTCCATACCTACAGTTATATGAAACAACAAAAAAAAATGGTCTTAAAAATGGGCATTTTATTGTAGCAGTCTCTGCCATTAGCAGTATTATTGGAAGAACATTCCTCTCTGCTTGTTCTTCTTTGTTAGAAAGATACACATCTTCATTGGTTTCACAATCTGTTCATGATATCGACGTTAATAGTGGACATCAGCAGGCTGTCACTACCAAGACAGAGGAAATAAAATTAAAAAGAAAAAATGTACTACAGGAATAAGATAACTAACAGGAATAAAATAACTGAATAGAATCCAATGACAAAGCTGAGTGACTGAATGGACTGAAAGAAACTTTCTTTAAATAATAAAAAGACTGGGACGCCTGGGTGGCTAAGTTGTCATATATCCCTGGGTGCTGGTATCGAGCCCCACATCAGGCTCCCTGCTCAGGGGGAAGCCTGCTTCTTCCTCTCCCACTCCCCTTGTTTGTATTCCCTCTCTTGCTATCTCTTTCTCTGTATCAAATAAATAAACAAAATCTTTAAAAAATAAAAAAATAAGGAGTAGCCAAGAACCCATATTGTTTTTGTTCTGCCCCTCCAGGAATACTAAGATGACCTTCTTTCTCTTGTAAGTCATCGTGTCTGAAAATATTTTTTAAAAGCTTTAAATATTTTAAGACCTTTTCCATGGCATGTCTCTTTTCTATCATTCTCCATCACTCTCAGTGCAATGACATGAGTTTAACTCTCTCTCCTAGTTGTTACTGTCTTCCTTCATTTAAGATGACATTTCTGAGTATAAAACTGGAAGATATGTAAGGTTTTTTTGATAAGTGCCACAATGCATCAAATACAGGTGATTCAGGAAACTGGGTTTCTGTTTCTCTTTCTAAGGTTATACTCCTTTATACTACTTATCCGCTAAGAAAATGATGAAATGGAGAACATTTAGGGGATGGGAGAGAAACATAGAAAACAACAGGAAGAAAAGCAAACATAGCTGGATGGTGAGAAACACTCTCTCTTACTATTTTCTAGTAACTGTGCTAATATCCTAAGATGTCCCCTGGAATCATGAAGTATGTGAATTGAGGAAGATTTTCGTTTTGGAGATAAAAATATTGTGGTTTTTGTAAATGTTATGTGGAGAAAACATTTTTATTATTTATCACAATTATCACATCTTTTTCCTTATTTGTTTTTTTCCTGGGGAGTAAGAGGACCGTCTTGATCTAATGGTGGGTTTTAACTTAGGAGTGGAGGTGTTTATGTGTCTTTTATATTTTTATCATCTTTGCCTTCTATATCTTCTGTATCTTGCAAACATTAAAAAAGGACTAGGCCAACTGAAATCTTCAAACTGAATATTTTAGAATACATAAAAAAGAAAGATCCCCAGATATTTATTTAATATATGCATTGGCTAGATGAGAAATACAGACCCACCATTTTAACATTTATTCAACTGTGAAAATTGACCCTGTTCCAAGTATCACCCTAGGATGCAATAATCAACCTCCCTGTGTTCCAGTGATAGGACAGAGCAAAGCTGCTTATTCTCCTTCCTAAGCCCTTAGTATAAGGTATAATAATTTGCTTTAAATTCAGATGTATATCAACTAAAGAAGATTCTTCAGCAAATAAAACATTAATAACACAGGGATTCAGGCTTCTAAGGCTGCTTTCCATTGGAACAATGCTTCTTTATCTGTGAAGCAGTTAAATTTGTATCTTGATCTTAAAGCTAGGAGGTTTAAAGTAGCTATTAACAAAAAGGGAGCCATGTTCTTTTGACTTGTATGATGCAATGATTTTTGGCAGTCCCATAATCACTAATTCCAATTTGAGCAGTGGCTGTTTAATGGCAGCTTTAAAAATATTTGCAGATCACAACAGTCACTTCTTTGCGATATAAACAATCAATAATCATTTTTACTAGAGTAACAGCTCCAGCATGTGCCCATTGCTCAACTGCAAGGCTTAGGAACCTAAATATTCTTCACAATAAAGTCACAATGATAATAGTTTTTTTTTTTTTTTAAGATTTTATTTATTTATTTGTCAGAGAGAGAGAGAGAGAGATCACAAGTAGGCAGAGAGGCAGGCAGAAACAGATGGAGAAGCAGGTTCCCTGACGAGCAGAGAGCCCGATATGGGACTCGATCCCAGGACGCAGGGATCATGACCTGAACCAAAGGCAGCCGCTTAACCAACTGAGCCACCCAGGCATCCCAATGATAATAGTTCTTAACACTGATGTGGTGGTTCTCTTTCACAGTTTCTACTTCCTCCATATGAAGACAATACGAAAGCTTTTTTTGTTAACCATCAGTAAGTATATGCTTAGCATCTACAACTGGCTCAGTTCTGTGCTGGTAATCCAGGATACACAATGCCAGTGTAATGCACACACAATCCTTAAAGAAACCATAACCCAGTGAAGAACAAGACTGATGCCTAGTGAATAACAGCCATCATTCATTGAGTATCTGCAGTATCCCAGCACTTTGCCAGACACCTGACTGATGTACGTGTCAGAAGTTGTAGGTACAAATCTTGGCTCTTTCTGCAAATAGCTATGTTAACCTTACCTAGATCATCTTATTCTGGGGGGCTTCATTTCTCCATATTATAAAATAATGAAATAAATTATGCTAAGTCTCTTCCAGCCCTGAGAAGTCTATAATTTCACAAAATAGTTAAAAATAGATTGCAAGTTCTGGAGACATTGGGACAGTGAAGATTAAAATATTCCAGAAAATCTTCACAGTGCATGTGTTAAGAATTTTGAGTTTGTATTAAAGGATGTATCTAAGCATATATATATATATATATATATATATATATATATATATACACACACACACACACACACACACACACATATGTATATATAACATATATTATATAATTTGTATTATATATTATATAAAACAATAAATAATACAATAATAAAAATACATTTTTAAAAGATTACATTTATTTATTTGACAGAGAGAGAATTAGAGATGGAACAAAAGCAGGGGGAGTGTGAGAGGGAGATGCAGGCTTCCTGCCTAACTGGGAGTCCAATGGGGGGCTTGATTCCATGATGCTGGGATCACGACCTAAGCTGAAGGCAGACACCTAATGACTGAGCCAGACACCCCTAAAATAATACATTTTACTGAGTCATGAATGACAAATAAAAATTGTGTATATCTAGGTTATACCAAGCTTTTCAGTAATTGGAGGAGAGTCTGAAGGCACTCATTAGGAAGTGCTCAGGAACTTTAAAACATCCTTGGAGGTTCATAAAGTGACCTACTAGATTACAGACCCCTTGAGGGCAGTTTCTTTCCCACTGGCACAGTGTCTGGCACACAGGAGGTACTAAAAGTATTTGTAAAAGAAAGGGGATATTGACTAGGGCTGAGTGTTTATTATCCAAAGAGTCCATAATGTTAGGGGAGGATTTTACAAACCAGGCAAAGCTTAAACTTGATAAACCAGTAACAAGTGATTTCCCAGAGAGGATGAGAAAAGCCAAGATCAGGCATCTCTGTCCTGTGATCCAGAGTCAAGCTCTAACAGCTTCCTCCAGATAAGAGTGTTTGTGGTCAGTGTGATGACTCTGCTTCTGCCTGCGCCTGCTTCTCTAACTCTGCTCTCCGAAATCCACCTCCCGCACATACATCCCTGGGCCCCTGTCCTGCTTTGAAACCTGAAATTCCCTTTTAATCAGAACTGTCCTTGTGTCTCCATTTTGGTTAGACAGCTCTGATCTCAGCTTTCTCCCCAGGACTCTCAAGAACAGCAACTGCCCCGCCTCCCCCAAACACTCTCGCAGCCAGGAGTCAGCTTGCGCTCTACTCCGGTTGCCCAGTTCACCTGCCTGGCCCAAGTCCCATTTCTAGACTAATGTGACAAGACCTGCTGTAGGATTATGTATATGCCTGCACAGCCGAAAACAGCCTCTCTCTGGACCTCATCTCATATTCTTCATTGATTTCCTTCTACGTGTTAGGTACATTTCTGGGCATCTTACTAATTTAAGAGTCACAGTTTATGCCCATTACTTCTTCTATTTCCACATTA
>NW_019154087.1:48906187-48947272 GCF_002288905.1 Enhydra lutris kenyoni | reverse complement strand
ACACACACACACACACACACACACACACACACACACACACACACACACAAAAGAGGTGGGACATTTCCCAGTTTCATCCATCATAACGATCTCTGATTTTTCTAGATCCACATCCTACATATATTTAGGGACATATGCATTCCACCTTCAAATCTTTACTGTGTTTGTCTTTTTCCTTCTATCATATTTGGAACATGCTGGGAGAAGATGACTCTGGGTTTGCTTCCTGAGAAAGCCTATCAGGAAATATTCTTGCAAAGTACTTGCTGATTGTAGAAAGGCTCAATTTTCAGCCATGTAATAGAAACTTGCTGATGAGTCCCAAATATTACAGACTTTCATCTTTATCTGGGTGAGGAAAACTAAAAGGAATAGGCAAGAAACTTCTTCCCATCCACTGGTTAAAGGAAATGAATTAAAGCATAATTAATATAGTTGTAAATTACAATTATAAAACAAAGTAGCTTTCAAATTCTATCACTAGTTGTGACATATGTTGTGTATATGTTCTAACATGAATATAGAAATCCAAAGTGAAAATAAACAGAAATGAAAAATTAAAATTTAAACTTAACATATTTTTATATGAGAGTATGAAATCATGTTTCCTAAAACACTTGAGGAAACACTGAAGATTAAAAATAATGATGACTCAATATTTCTGAGAAGAAAAATCAGCTTTAACCCAGAAGTGAAAGTCCCTACAAAACTACAATGAGGTAGCATATCAACTATAGATGACACCATGCTAATTTCAATATTCGATATTACAGAAGACATAATAAGATATGCAGCCCAAAGCCCTTTAGAAGAGTAAACCCTGAACAGATTCCAAAGTGAATTTGAAAAAAGCAAACCAGACTCCATAAATCTGATTTCCATTCTACAATTTATATTTGAAGGAAGTCATATTACTACTAAAGTATGAAACTAAAATAGAGGGATCAAGTCACATCATAAAAAGTGTTTATTAAAAATAAAATTGGAGTGCCTGGCTGTCTTAGTGGATTAAGCATCCTACTATTGATCTCAGTTCAGGCCTTGATCTCAGGGTCATGAGTTCAAGCCCCACATTCAAGCCCACCATGCAACCTACTTAAAAAAAAAAAAAAAAATAGAATGAAGTTGAACAAACATCCTATTTCCATCCATAAATGTATATGGATTTCCATCCATAAATGGATAAATGTATCTATTTATGAATAAATATATAAACTTCAAATAATACACACAAGAAATAAAATGTATTCAAAGAGAAAACTTGCATTTGTTGAGCACTTACCACACTCCTGGTCGGTCATTAAATATTTTTACAGAGACAATATCACATTATTTATATTTCACAAATAATGTAATTAAAGCCAAGAGGGGCTAACTAGTCTGTCCATTACTACATAATTAAGAAGTAGCAATTAGGATTCTTAACCAAACACAAGAATAATAAAGTAAAAAATAAAAATTAAACAAAAAAGCTCAGCAAGATCTTAAAACCTCCATATTGCATGAGTATCATCAATATAATGTAGTTATTTCAAAGCTAAATGTAATATTGGAATGTATTCAATATTAAATAATAATCTTGAATATATGCCTCAACCATCGTCAGAATTAGCTAGAAATTATTAATATTGCACCTACCAGGTCTCAGCTCTTTTTTCCCAAATAAAAATAGGAATGAAGTTATATATGATGAAAAAAATAAACCAGAGAATGAACTCATGTACTTGGAGAAGCCTGAGTTGAGTGCCTTAGTTAGGAAGTAAACGAATGGTTTATTTATCATCTTTAAGTATGTGGAGTCCTATCATGCTGAGAAGCAGAGAATCTTTTTTTTTTCCTCCTTCTTCGAGGGTTGAATAAAAGAAAGGATATTTAAGTTACAGTAAAACAAATTAAGTTAGACATAAGACAGAACCTCTTGACAAGATGAGTTACTTTGTGATTAAATAGACTATCAGGAGAAGTCTTGGAATCTTTCTTCCTAGAAAGCATCCCCCAAAGACTGACAATTTATTGCCTTTACTATTTAGCATGGCATCCATCCTGAGGTTCTGAGGTCCTGATATTTTATCATTGGATTTCATTTCACTTATCTTGTTTCCAGTAAAACAACAAAGTCTCTTCATCTTTCAATTTTATCAAGTTATTGAGTTTTAACAGCTTCTGCCCCCCAAGAAACCCTGTTCTCAAGCCCTTCGGGAAGCATGAATATCCTAATGAGGCATATAGGAGAAGACCCAAGGGGACTGTTCTTAGGCTAGATTCTATTCCTTTGAATGACATGTAACTCTAAGTCTATTATCATCCACATAAGGAGAAAGGGAAAGCAGAGTGTTTTGCTTTGTTTTTCACAAGGAAAGCAGAGTTCATTCCCTAGATGTATACTGGACCTGGCAGCATCAACAAACACTGAAGTATATGATACGACCATAATTACCCAGACATAAAAACACTAGTGGACCCTGGGGATTACACTGAGAATCGCGGCTTCCATAGATGGTCTGGGATACTCAAAGTAACAACTTTACTCTGCCTGCTACCATTTTAAAGTGCATGAAAATACCTCATGTGCTAAGTAGCTCTATTATACAAATGAATTGAGCAAATATAAATTTTTAGAAAGTGGCAATCCTTCTGGTATTATGTGTTTTTAAGCCTCTCTTTTCTCAACCAAAGATCATGTTTTGGCTAAGACAATGAGGACCGATTGGCAGATGAGCACATTAAATTTCACATTTCTCACCACTCTTGTTTTCAGAGGGGAGAGTATTCATGGAGCCGTCAACATGGCTTCAGGGAGGACCTCATTCATCCTCACCAGGAACAACTAACTCTGCCTCAGCCTACGAAGCTAAAGAGGGAAATGGTGACCCCCATCCCTTACCCTGGAGGCCAGGCCTTCCTGTTTCTCACAATGAAGAAGTTCATAAGTCAAAGATGACAGATGCTTTGTTCAGAAGATCGTTGTGGCACCAAGGAAGGAACAAACTTTGAGGATCCTGTATTATAATGGAACTGTCACATCACTAGCCTCGTTTCTATAGGCCCATTCACAGTACGACAAACCAAAAGTCCCTGCAAGGAGAGAAATTCTTTGTTGCCTAAGAAATTTCTAGGGAGCTATTCCTACTGAACAAAATAAAGGCAAACCCAAATCCAATCAAAAGAAAATAATTTTGTCATCCTACAACGATCTTGCAAGTATAGAAACAGTATTTCCTTCTTCCTATTGAATATTTTTGCTGACATTCACTCTGATAGAGCAGAGTTGTTAAGGGGTAAGATCTTTTTACTGTTTATCTTCTGGTCTGAGATATATATGAATCTTGAATATACATAAATTAACACACATGCTGCTTGCCATGATCTACAAAGAACTGTGTGTTTTGCCTCCTTTACTGATCTCTCAAGCTTCTTTGGTCCACTCTCTGGCTCTCTTACCATGTTGCAGCTCCTCTGGGTTTCTCCTGGAGGGTAATCACACAAGACTTTTCTCTTTCAGGCCCTTTGTATTTCCTGTGCCTTCTACCAAGAATGCTCCTCCCCCCGTCCTTCATCCCTCAGGCTGATTCTGGTTGGTTTAGGTCTCATTCCCTCCAGGAATGCGCCTAACATAGTATCGTTAACTGGTTCCTCCATCATGTGTCCTACTGAGTTCTTTTAAAACATGTAAGCCTATAACCCACCTATAACTGCCTCTCTTCTGTCTGTTGATCAATTTGTCACTCACCCCATTCTAATGTGGGTTCCATGAGGAGGTACACCTTTCCAGTCTTCCTCACCACAACCTCCTCAATGCTGAGAAAAATCCCTTACAAGAGGTGGAATGGTACCTAGATTCATACCTAGTTTCCTTTAAACCCTTGTGAAGCCTCGATCTACCCCAACACATGGCCAAATGGTGTGCACGCTATGCACACAGACACAGGACAGCCATGTGCACTTCTCATTTCTCTGTCTTCTTTGGCCCTTGGACCTTCCCCGTGAGAAGACTGGCAAAACACAAGTAGAAAAAGTCTAGAACAACATAACACAAAAATCACTGCTTAAACACCCCAAAGGGACTTAATGCCTTTTGGAGTTACACCTTTCTCATTTGGGGGACAGTCTTTAAAGCAGGAATAAAATAAAATGCTTCGTCCTTCAGCAGTGCCATCATGGACTTGAATTTGTGGAAATAAGGATTTTTTTTTTCCCTTCAATTTGCTCCACAGAGTTTAAAATGATGTCGGTTTCTCATCCTTTCAAATCCAAGGTTATTTATCAGCATAGGTAATTATAAACACTTCAAAGCAAGGTGAAATTCTTTCAATTCCATCAGACTACTACTAAGAAGAAGAAATAGAAAGCTATTTGAATTGCCAAAACTGGCTCAAATCAAACAAATACAGTCCATTTTCATTACTCATGGATTTTGCATGTGCAAACTCACCTACACACTGACATTTATCTGTGACCCCCAACTCAGTGCTTGCAGCCCATCGACTGCCATTCACTCACACGCAGAGCAGTGGCCCAGGACACACAGTGCCAACTGAGACCGAATCCTTTGCCTTCATGTTTTAGCTCGCAAACTATAAAATCTCCTTTATACAGTTTATTTAGTGTTAAGTTTTCTGCATTTTTATGCATTTTGTTGGTGATTTTACTTAAAATGCCCAAGCATACGGGGTGCCTGGGTGACTCAGTCAGTTAAGCGTCTGCCTTCCACTCAGGTCATGATGCCAGGGTCCTCGGATCAAGACCGGAGTTGAGCTCTCTGCTCAGTGGGAAGCCTGATTCTTCCTCTCCCCTGATCCTCCTCCCTGTCCACACTCACTTGTTCTCGCTCTCTGTGTCAAATAAATAAATAAAATATTTAAAAATAAATAAATAAAACAAAATGCCGAAACATTATGCTGAACATGGTCCCAGGACAGGTCCCAACTGTCAAATATTCCTAAAGTTGTTATGTGCCATACTGAGAAAATGTATGTGTTAAATAAACTGCTCAGGCATGAGCCCAATATGAGTGGATCAACAAGATGTATTAAATAAGCAGAAACACATATCAAAGGTTATGTATCAGTCAGTTGGTGGAAACACTCTGACCAGAGAATCTATTTCCTTAGGAGCAATGGCTCAGTGTTCCCTAATTCGGTGTTCACAGCAATGTTACAGAAAATAACTACTGTGAATCAACTATAGATACATGTATTGAGAATCAACTATAGATACATTTTAGGGGAGAGATGCTAAACTCTTCAGAGGAGTTAGGGAGACTGGCAATCTCACCAGTACCTCTATCATCAGAAAGCATATGAATCAATCTTCCTGATTTTCTTCAAAAAACAAGAAATTATTTAATAAACTGCATTTTCATCCAGCTACTAATGCATCATTTGTGTGACTTTTTTAGTGCACTTTCATTTTCTGAGGCTAGCGATGATCTCCATTATCAACAAAGAAAAGGGCAAAGAAAAGTTGACAATAAAAAATAAAATCCCTAAATCTCCAGGGTTTTTTTTTCTTCTGTCAAATATATTTAATATTTTTTTCTACTGAGTACTCTTATTTGATAATTAGTGATGCACCTGTTAAAACATAGGTGAAGCTTTCACCAGACTGATTTTTAGATAAGAACCTGAAAAGGAAGCTTTTCATGATCACCACATTCAAAATTCAAAAGTCATATACCTAAGATGAAATATCAAAAATATAGAAAACTATGTGCCAACATAAAGAAAGGGACTTTCAAAAGAATGAGATGGCAAAGATAAAAACCGTGAATATGTAAGTTTCACAGAACTGTTGCAAAGAGGAAAGAAAATCAACTTATAATTAAATACAAGAAAGGGAATGACCAAGATGAGACAAGAATCAGTAATGTGAAATAGGCAAACCAAATCTCTCTTATTATTTATGTCATTGCTCACATTTTCCTGCTCATCTGTTTCCCTCATTTTAATCCTTCGTCTTTGGTTTTTTTATTGTTCCATCATCACTCACAAATATGTTTCTCTCACCCAGCAATTCTCTATGGTTTCCAAAATACCACAAAAGCTATATTTTTAGATAGCCATACAATGAGCAGGAAGAGAAACAGTGAATATCTCGTTAAGCATAACAGAGGAATAATCATTCAGGACAACCTCAGAATTAGTTGGATGTTCTATATAGCAAAATGAATGCCATGAGACTTATTTTAATTGCACTATACTAGTAAAAATAATGTGTAAAGATATGGTATGAAGAAATCTGATGATGGACTACTTTCAAATGTTTATGTTATGTTATGTTAAATAAATTCTAAATGAGAAGGAAAAAAGCCAACTTAAATGGCTATCTAGAAAGAAATAATTAAATGGAAGAGGGCAAATCCTCTGAGTAATAATGACTAAGTATTTCCCAAATCTCAAGGAAGAAAATCTGTTGAGTGCTGAGTAGGATGGAAAAAAAAAATTTCAATACAGGTCTATCACGGTGAATTTTTAGGAGACAAAAGATAAAGGATACCCTGAAAGCTTCCAGAAAGGAAATGATAAATGTATACAAAAAAATGAGAATTATACTTCTCAACAACACCTGATGATAGAAGATAAGTTTGTAATTGCCTTCCAAGTTCTAAGAAAATACAGCTTCATCCTAGAAATCAATATCCACAAAAGCCATATATATACAGTTTTATTATTTTATTACTTATTATTATTTTCACAAAATTATTTTAAGAGGAATTAGCCTACATCCTCTTAAGTTGTGTATGGCCATGTGAATAGGTGTAACCAAAAACCTAGAAGGTGAAGTAGTGTGGACCTTGTCTCGGCCAAAGCATTTAATTACTGGATGTTCAACTCCCTAGCCCCATCTTCTCCAGCAGCAGTTATCTTGGATAAATAACTCATGCAAGTCAATGGGAAAAAATACCAAGATGGTGATGAAGACTGAGCAAAAGATCTTAATAAACAATTTGTGAAAAAAGAAACATTAATGTGTCATAAGCATGAAAAACTTACTGAAAAAGAAGATTTTTCTAGCTATCTAATAATTAATGACTTTAAAAAATAGTAACAATGATATTGAGGGTCTTTGAGATTAGACTTTTCATAAATTGTTGATAGGATTATAAATTGGTATGAATTTCCTTAGTGTATATCAGAAATACCTAAACGCTTCAAGGCCTTTGATCCTATAATTACACTTCAGTCATCAGAAATGAGGAAAAATGCATATGCAGAAGGGTTTTCAACTGCAGCAATATTTGATAATGGATAAAAGGATTCAAACAAAAACTGCAAAATTAGAAAATGATGAATTATGGGGATGAGTATTATGAAGCTATGAAAATTAAGTGTACAAATGTCTACTGCCTTCCAAGAATGTTTCATGCACAAAAATACTAGAAAAGAACACATGTAATTATTAAGTGATATTTCTTGGTTAAAATTAGTGATGATTTTTATTTTCTTTTAGCTATCTTAATATCTAACTTTTATAATTAGGAAAAACATTCTCATCAGAGCTTCACAAAGTTTTTGTATTAATTTTGGAGGAAATTTTTTTTCTTTCTTTTTTGATATGAACACAGTTGACACACAATGTTACATTAGTTTCAGGTGTTCAACATAGTCATTCAACTTCTCTATACATTATGCTCTGCTCACAAGTGTAGCTACCATATGTCACCCACCATACAACACTATTACAATACCACTGACTGCATTCTCTATGCTGTGCCTTTTATTCCTGGGACTTAATGACTCCATTAACTGGAGGCCTGTGTTTTCCACTCCCCTTCAACCATTTGCCAATCCCCTGCCCACCTCCCCTCTGGCAAACACAAGTTTTTTCGTATTTACAGGTCTGTCTGATTCTACTTTTCGTTTGTTCATTTGTTTTGTTTTGTTTAGATTTAGAAAAATATTTAAATAAACATGTCCTGTATTAGACCTCGGGAAAATTATGACACACAAGAGGCTTGAGAAAACTTAGAAATAAATAAAAATGAACAGAAACAGACAAATATGATTGAGTGATATGAAATATAAATTTGCAAAGAAAACTAAAAATAAATGGAAAGCTAATACAAACTGTGAGGCTTTAAAGCAAAACAGAAAACTACTATGATATCTATTAATAGCTATTTGGACACAAGTGAAAGTAAGGCAAAAGGAAAACAGAAGTAATCCCTTGAAACAGAACAGGGACTGTGTGTCCCATGGAGCCCTCTTGAAAAATCTGCCACCTTGGTCTACCTTCATTCCACTCCATTAGGATACCAGAAAAGCATTATGTATACCCTTTCATGGCACAACACCCGTTTTTAGCAGAGTGGCAACAAATGGCTTTTTCTTCCTCACTCTCTTCTGCCTTTATCAGTGGGGGGAAGAAACCAGACTAAACCAATGTTTACAAAATATTTAATTTTTTAAGTGTGTTACCATAAATAATTATTAACACAGCATTTCTATGATTTTTTTTTTTAATTTTCACCCAGGTATATGTTTTCTATTTATCAAAAGATATATTAAAACATAAGTAGATGACTCGGGTCTTTCAGAAATTTAAAGAAATATATTTTATAAAATCATTATCTTAAAAGTTAAAATCTTCCCATTTTAATGATCATGGGAAGAACATGTACCAAAAAATACATGCCAGAAAACGAACTTAACCACATTCAGTTCAGACTTCCACATATGTAGTGGTTAAAGATTTATAAATTTCCCTGATGTTTAGCTGAAAATATACAATGTAAGTCATATATCATAAGACAAATCGAAAGTATTTTGTGACGCAAGAGACAGGTTAGTGTTTTATTTAGCATTCCGGCTTAAATGGGATTTATACCATAAATAGCTCGATATTTGGCTTTAGAGAGACCATATAACTAGTTCTTACAACAAATTGAGGATGAAACTATGTATTAGTTAATAAAACCATGCATATCTGAGTTCCTTTACCTTTCGTCATTGCATATGGATTGTGGTCTTTGGTTTTAAAATTCTATTTGTGAACACATAAGGATTGCTACACTGACTAATTTCAAAGTGATATTCCAAAGCCAAGTCATAGTCATAACCCATTACTTAAACATTGCTTCAGGTAGAGAAATATGCAAAACTAGCTGTCCATTAAAGTGATATTAGCGCTGTGACACAAGCCAAAAAACATAACAAAATCCTTTATTTATCCCTCTGGGCTCAGTTAATGTTCAAAATCTGACATCCTCTTTTATTGGTCTGAGACCCAGTGACACTAAAGCACAATTTATAAGAATAGCACTACTCAGGAAAGAAGTCTCTTGCATTACTTTACATTCCTTTGTTTGTAATAGAGTTTCAATGTTGCTTATTTCATTTTCTGGGTGAATTCCCTGTTTGTTTTTTAACTCCCAAAAGAATTATTTACTCAAGAAAACCTCGGATGGCATTTCAAATCAAGGGGAAAAATCCAATTTTTTTAGTATTCTATGTTGTGACAATTGGTTAACCTCATGAAGGAAAAACTATAGCTAGATCCCTACTTTAGTATTTATATCAAATAAATGCAAATGAATCAAAGATTTATCCTGAATCATGAAACCAAAATAGGATGGATACTAATTTTGAAAATGAGCAGTTGTTTCTCTTTAAATAAGTTTAAGTGGGAAAAAATCTTGCTGAGCAAGGCACAAAAATCCTGAAGCAATAAATTAAACAACTTCTAAATTTGACTAAAATATAATATCTGTACTCTTAAAAATCATGAACTGAAATTTTGACTCTGAAAAATCATAAGGAGTTTAAAAGAAAAACAAAAATAACCACATAACACAACAAAGTATATGTTACTTCATCATATATGTCCGTAAGTACTATAGATCCACAGCCCAACAGAAAACTGGGCAAAGTTATGAACAAGTGTGTGGGTGCACGCACACACACACACACACACACACACATACATACACGCAGAAATGCAAGTAATGATGTTAAGAAATTTTAGCATTGGGCGCCTGGGTGGCTCAGTGGGTTAAAGCCTCTGCTTTTGGCTCAGGTCATGATCCCAGGGTCCTGGGATTGAGCCCCGCATCAGGCTCCCTGCTCAGCGGGGAACCTGCTTCCTCCTCTCTCTCTGCCTGCCTCTCTGCCTACTTGTGATCTCTGTCTGTCAAATAAATAAATAAAATCTTAAAAAAAAAAAAAGAAACCTTAGCATTAGTAAAAAGTTTTCATTGTAGATTTAAGCAATTACATATCAGTGGCAAAGCTTTTAAAATTTTAATATTGTATACTACTCGTAAGATCAGGAGAACACAGGCATATGCTGTAGGTAGGATTATAAACTGATACACCTTTTTTTGACAGCACAATTTCAAATTCAAACACCTTTTGACTCGGTTATTCCAGGCAGAGGAATCTATTCTGCAAACTCATTTGCACATGATATTAAAATAGATAGCAAGAGGTTGAAAAAAATCATCGACAAAAGACAGGGCTAAATAACAACAGAGAATACAATGCAAAGATTACAAAGAAAAAGGAAACTGTGCAGATAAAAGTAGCACTCCAATTTTTGTTAAGTTGGAAGCAATCAAGATACAGACAGCATAGTTCACACGTTACACTAGAATTCCTGGAAACCATGATGGTGATAATCTGAAAGAAGTGGAATTGAGGAATGGAAAAAGACTCAATATTTATTATATTCCCTTTTGCAATGTTTAAAAAATCACCACATGCAAGAATTACTTTCATCAGAATTTTTAAACCTTAAAATATTAAGAAAGACCTTAAGAATCTAAATTTTAATTTTTCCATGTTTTAAGTTTTAAATAATTCAAAATTCCAAAATGTTATTATTCACAAATATTTTAATTCCTTTATATTTTTCTATACATTAAAACTACATTGATTTTTTAAAAGATTTATTTATTTATTTGAGAAGACAGCATGAGCATGGGGTGGGAGGCAGAGGGAAAGGGAGAGAGAGAATCCCAAGCAGACTCCTCACTGAGCTCAGTACCTGACGGGGGCTCAATCTCCAGACCCTAAGACTATGACCTGACCTGAAGTCAAGAGTCAGACAGTTAACCAACTGAGCCACCAAAACACTCAAACTGCTGTAATAATCAAAGTTTAGATTTTATAAAATCTGTCTTAACATTATAAGAGAACTAGTAATGTGTAAGTTCAAATTACTTGAAATAACTACACATATCAACATTTTTTGAAATAACTATACATATCAACATTTTTAACTATTTCATAAAACTTACTATTGTAAAAAATGCAAATAGTTTCTTCAGTAACAAGCTAAAAGAGCATTTATGATAATTATATAATATAGCCCACATCTAATTAATTTATATAAAGACCACCCAGCAATTTCCACAGTGCATGCCAGTTCAAACAACTTAAAAGCTTTGGGTAGAGAAGGAAAAAAACAAAATCATACAAAATAAAATATAACTTATCATTTCCAAATCTGATTCAAAAATTATAATTCTTTTTGACAGCTCTTCAATTCACATTTAATTAGAAATACTAGTTCCTCATTTGGCCACCTATTTTTCAACAATATATTCTAACTCAGTATATAAGATCATTATTTTTCAGCTTCCATCAGGACCATTTTCTGTTTACTTCATAATTTTTGGAATTACCATTTCTACTCAAGATTCAAATCTAGTTCCAAGGTACTTAATAATATTTATAAACAGTCTAGAAACCAAGACTACACTATACACATTAACATAATAAGAAAATCACCTAGCTATCCTAGAATAACTACCACCTTTGCCATAAAAAAGATTTTGGACCCATGAATAATTTCCAATACAGAATCATTATCTTCCTTTGTTACCTAAGATATCATCAAGGGATTGGCATAGAACAGATATCTACTAAAAGTTTGAGAAAAGAGGTAAAGAAAGAAAAAAATTCTGTGATATTTTGACACATACTAACAAGGTAGACGTAAGTATTTTGAAGATAAGCATTTGACTTTAACCCAATGCATTCTACCTCAGGTCCAAATCATAAGGCATCAATATCTTGTATATGGATTTGCTTTAAAAAATACTTTTGACCCAAGTTCTGACTACACCAAAGATTTCACATGCTAATTATTGCAATATGAGGCAACAATCATACTAATGAAAATCAACACAAAATGAGGTAATGGATAGTTTATAAACAAAGAAAAATTTTAGCTCATTTACAGGAACTCCTTATTTTTACTTACTGTCAGCGGTTACATCCTCTGAATAAGTGTCTTTCCATTCTCCAAAAGAAGTGGTCTCTAGACAAGCAATTATTTAAGAGTTTTTTTCCATTTTTGAGACAGGTACAGGAAAAGAGAGCCTCCCTTATTCATGTTGAGGAAGGAACTTGTAAGGAAGATGACAATGGACCAACCAACCTGCAGCAGGTTGCAGATAACTGACCCACAGGAAAGAAGTCACAATGAACATGTCCTGTGTTTAATGTCACGCTATTCATGGGAAATATCTACCATCATTTTTACTTATTCAAATATATTAGTGTTAAAAGTGGTTACTGAATAAAATTAGATATTCACAATTAAAGATAACCAGAATATACATTTTTGTTAACTTATTCATGATTTTCAGTCCCTTCTGTTTATCTGTTGAATTTTAGGGAGACTTGTGGATCAAAAACATCCTAAAATTATTGTAAGGTGTGCACATTCACCAGTTTCCTAAAAGTGATAATAGAACAAAACCCTAGTCCTAATATTAGTTGGAATGGCCATATTAAAGAAGCTCGTTAATTTGAAAATTACATAGAGAGCTAAATTAGCTCTCCTTGGCTACTTTCTCTTTCATGCATCTAAAAGGATGGAGCCAAGGAGCACATGGGTGGCCCAGTTGGTTAAGTGTCTGACTCTTGATTTGGGCTCAGGTCATGATCTCAGGGTCCTGGAATTGAGTCCCACATCTGGCTCTGTGCTCAGCGTGGGGTCTGCTTGTCCCTCTCCCTCTGCTCCCCCACCAATCCTCTCACTCTCTCTCTCTCAAACAAATAAGTAAATCTTAAAAAATAAAAGGTTGGAGCCAAGTATATGTAGCTAATATACACTAAGGGGATTGAAACCACTAAAATTAGCAATTAATCACTCTATTATATTGGGCAACTATTACCACTTAAATCTGACAGTTATATTACGAGGCGGGTATCATAATGACTCCCATTTTACAGAGGAAGAAAAAGGACTAAAAGCTTAGCCGATATATACAGAGTCACATCACTAGTAAATTTGGGATCATTATTAAAATCACATATGCTCATCTTAACACTCTAGCTTCACTGCCACCTAGGACTGGGGAAAGGCTCTAGCCCAGGAAGCAACAGGCTTGTTTTCCAGGCAAGAGCTCCTCCATAAACCTGCAGTTGCTTAGAACAATTCACTTAATTCCTGTTTCATCACCTGGAAATCAGCATAATAATGCTATTTAACCCATAAACTTTGCAGAGCTACCAATATTAAACACCAAACTGATATAGAAGTGCTTTGAAAAGATGAAAGTTACACATAAATATAAAGCTATCAAATACATAAGCTCTTTGAAGGCAAGCGTTTTATTCTCCTCAATTGCTGTGACCATGCTGTTTAGTTCTCAGTAAAGGGCTAGAATACATAGAAGAAGGAAGTATTTGGATCATTCACGATAAACAAATCAAGGCCATTTATTTTCTCATTTAAACCTCCAATAATATCAGGTATGAGGAGGAAACAGCCTCATCCTACAAAGAGAAAAAAACATGCTTTGTATCATAAAGCTATTGATCATATTCAAATCCGCATTTGCCTGATTTCAAGGCCTCTGGTCTCTTGATCGCTTTTCACTTAAATAAATATAATTTAATTAATTAAGTGAAATAAAACATTAGGAATCTATATTGTGCACAGTTCAAAAAAGATATCAAGTGATATATTAATTATGTGCTTGAAAGTTCTACCAGGGATAGAAGAGTTCCAAATTACTGACATCCTAATAATAAGTGATATGCTATAAAGGGAAAGCTGTGTTATCACTCGGTTTTGACTCCTCAGTTTTTAAAAATCATTTTCATACTCTAGTGCACCAAACATAACTTTAAGTGGTTTATGCAGTTTATTTTACTAGTCTCTTCTTTGCCATGAAACAGCATATGTTATGCCCTGGTTTAAAAATAATAGAAAAAGATTCTAACAGGAAATCTGAATTACATTCTTCTTTATCTCTCACATCTTATATCAACACACATCAAAACTACCTAAAGATCCTAATACAGGAAGTAATAATAAAAGTTCACTAATGCTCATGCACATAGATGCACCAAACAAAGTACGCAATGTTTTATGCCTACTGTGTATCTTCAAAACAATCCTCTAACGTATGATTCTTTTTCACAAGGGTGGAAACTGAGACTTACAGACATTAAATTTGTCTAATGTCACTCATTCAATAATAGGACTAGAGTTTGGTTCCAAGTTCCAATTCCTAGCCAACAGTATTCTGTCTTCCATGTAATCAGGGCAGCAAAGTGCGTGCGTTTATCATTAAGATGACAATCCTTGACTTGTCTGTATTCTTAGTATAAAAATGAGGATTTATAGTCGTTCCCATCAAAGAACTAAAACTACATCATTCTTTGATAATCCCTGTGAATTGTTGCTTTTCTTCCTAAAAATTCCTCTCCAAGTGTAAATCAGTAATAACACCAGAAATCTGTAAAAACTAAAAACATGTTAAAACAAATGAAGCTATAAATTGTGAAAGTGCTTGGGAATTATAAAGATCAACATCTCCACTTCCTATGGAAATTAAAAGCAAGATTGAAAATTTTCAATTCCTCACAAGATAAGACACGAATAAAGAAAAAATCATGACAGAAGTTGCAATGTGTCTTTGAAGAAAAACTAGCAAAGCACACACCTTTCCTCCCACCAGTAGAGTTCATTGCTTCCAGAACTTTCTTTGCCAAAGGCTTGGGATGAGAGTTTGTTTATTTGTTTGTTTGTTTGTCTGTTTTTTAAGGAAGCCCCTCTTGCAACTCTAGAGTTGTAGGAGCTATTTCTGTGGTAGCTGAATGATTGAAAACAGTACCTTTAAATATCTGTAAACCACAAGAAATAACTTAACATGAAGCCCATGAGGAGTAAGTTAACAATGATCCAAGTTAGTATCATGAAAATATATATGATAAATATTTTCAAATATATTGATCAAACCGATCATCCTATACCTTATAATCCTTATTCTTCGGATTGAAACTACTCATTATGTTCAGCATTTCAGTGCCAAAATGGCCTTAAAAATTTTTTAAATAATTAACTTTAATGACAAAAATTATATATTGTTTGTGAATGATCATAATTAATTTTGTTGGATATTCAGGTGCCTGAGGGGCTCAGTTGGTTAAACATCTGCCTTTGGCTCAGGTCATGATCCCAGGGTCCTGGGATCAGGCCCTCTGTTGGACTCCTTTCTCAGTGGGGAGCCTGCTTCTCCCTCTACCCTTCATCTTGCTTGTGCCTTCTCTCTCGCTCTCTCTCTCTCACATAAATAAATAAAATCTTTAAAGGAAATTTGTTGACTATTCTTCTAAGATGCTAATATACTTTAAATATATCTAGGATTGTTAAAATATTATTTAGATGTTAAATAATATTTAACATATGATATGACTATATCATCACAGGGTAACACACTAAAAACAAATTTTTCTGTGTTCTACTGTTGAGCCCTATTAGCATTTATCAAGCAGTTAGTTGTTCAGTTGCTACAATGTCTCAGGTACCCCAAGCAGGAGGTCAAGTTTACTCTGATTCAGTGCATATCCAAATTCAAAGTCTAGTAGGATGTGCCACATTACATATTTTTATCTACGTTCTCCAAAACTTTTCAGTCAGAATTTTACCTTATAATTACCAAGGATGAATTTTTTTACCAGCTTAGAACAATAAAGTGCCTAAAATTGGTGTTTTGCATAAAAGGATGCATAATGCCTCTTTTCCTTTTTATCTCTCTCTGGAAGGAGTTAATAGTTTCTATTTGTCAAAAATAATATAAATGTAAGAATTCACTGTTTTGTAGTAGTTTAGTGTAGATGAAGACTGACCATAGACTTGCAAACTGGGAGACTCCAAGCCAAAGAGAAGCTTCAACAGAAGAATTTCCAGTCCTATTGCCCTACCTAGTATACCACATTACACTGCCTCTTGGAGTTTATCCCTCTTTTCCATGGCCCTCTTCCCACACATTAAGAAATCTGGCAATTTCAATTTACAATAAAGAAAAAGAAATACGTTTCCCCTTGGCCTGAAGATATTTATTTCAAAATATGTATTTAGTTCTATCCTTTTAGTCTTGCACAAGAAATAAAAAACATAATCAAATTGCTGACATCCATAACTGCAATGAACTGAACGCCAGTGCTAAGGGAATTGAAAACTAAATCTGAAAGAGAATAGGATCATAACGTAAAGCCTTAATATCAGCTGCAAAGGCTTACAGGTTGAGAAAATCTTTTCTTATATCAAATTATGTAACTTGAGTTTCAATTAAATTTATGTTGAAGTTAGAAATGATTGACTAAGGCCACATTCTCTTACAAGGATGAAGAATCAGGTAACACTTCACTATATCTTAATAATAAGCATATAGTTTATTCAGTTTATATAACCATAGTTCTATCATTTCCAATAGTATAATTGGATATTTAGAAATATAAGACCAAAAACATTTGCATTGAATGAGCATGTTGTGAGGTTCACTGAAGCTCAACCAGAGTGAAAGTATCAGAGGACCATAAAACAAATGAATTTCAGGGACACCTGGGTGGCTCAATGGGTTAAGCATCTGACTTTGGCTCAAGTCATCATCTAGGTCAGGATCTCAGGGTCCTGGGATCCAGCTCATGAACTGTGTTTCCCCATTCAGTAGGGAGTCTGCTTGTCTCTCTGCCCCTGCTTCTGCTCATGCTCTTTCTCTCAAATAAGTGAATAAAATCTTTTTTAAACAGTGACTATCACAGTACTTATCAATTAAAATTAATTGTACATGAAGGGTTAATAAATTCCATAGAAAAAATATGACATTTTCAAAACATTTTGGACATACTGAAATTCAGGCACTTAGTTCAACCCAGTTTGTGCTTATATTTTAAATACTGAAATAATGAGGAAAAAAAGATAAGTATTAACAAACCCATAAATAAACTATATAACACTACGCTTTAAAATTCTTTAAAAGAACAATCCTAAATAGTAAAACTATGATGAGTGCATGTATCATTAATTTAAGAAATGTGAAGAGATATGAAAATTAAACTCATCTAAGAAACTATAAATTTCTTTATAAATTTCCTTCCTATAATGAATCTGTATTCTCCCAAACCTATTTGTTCTATCCAGTTGAAGACACTTATAAACATCAAGGCTCTCAACTTTAAAATTGTCTTTGACCTTAAGCTACAAATCAATAGTAAGCATTTCAAATGATTTTTTCAGTAAGTTAGTTAATGTACAAAAACTATAAGTCTATAATAAAAAGTTGAGGGATTTTTGCTGAAGCAAATGATGCATAGGATAAAAAAGGGACATAACTAAATTACTGGAAAATAAATCCTAAAGGTAAAAAAAAAAAAACATGCATATAAAAAAATGTACACATTAGCACAAATATTAGAGCAACTGGTACACAAGAAGAACTGTGTCCATAAACTCCTCATTCTGAGATATCTGCTAAAAGAAAAAAAACTTATAATTTGGTACTTCTTTAAAAAATTGCATGAAAAGATAAACACAGAAAATTGTGGTATATTATATTCTGGGGGAAGGGGGATAATGACAATCTTGTGGCCATTCGAGGAATATGTATAGACACATTTTGAGAAAAATCCAAAACTAAAATGGAAGCTGAGCACACCTGTAACTCTCAGGGCCCTCATAACGGACTCTCATTCCAAGCACGAGCAACTTGGCTTTGGCCTCACCCAAACAGCATTTGTAAATCCTCTTTAAAGTGTGTATTCTACTTATCTTCAATAAACGGCTTTCACGTATAGCAATGTATCTTAAGGAATAAAGATGATAACGTTGAACATATCTAGCTTGTAGATGAAAATGAAAAATACATTACACCTCGATCTAAATAAGATATGAGGCGTCAGACACCAAGGAAACTGTTTCTTTTGAAGCCAAAATGGAGAGGAAAAGAAAAATTCTGACTTTAAAAAGTATAATTCTGTAATAAGAAAATCTGCTATAATATTAAATGTGTCTAGTAGATAAATAATCCTTAAGTCCCTTAGTGCACTAGAAACTAGACTAGGGTTTCTGAAGGATACAAAGACAACAATGGCATGATCCTGCCTCCTTTAAGAAAGCCACATTTTCATTACCCAAGTTAATTTTTAAATGAGTTCATTCTATAAATTAACATTATCAAAAATGACAAAATGAATAGTACTGAAAAATAATAGGTGTCAGATTCTTAACACCACGGTGAGAACCATATTCACCTTTACTTTTTCCCCAAATTAGAAAATGATAAACAATTTTGTTTATCAAAATGATAAACATTTTGATGTTTGAAATGTTTTAAATCAGGGGGGATTTTGAAATTTTAACTTTGAATTCAACAACTAATTATCTTATTGTATTGAAGAGACCTAGTCATATAAGAGGTTTTTGACAATTGGTTACTTAAAGCACTAGAGAAAAATCTCAGAAATTTTGGCAGAAAATTGCCATAAAAAGAGCTAATATTTTAATAATAGCTATGGAAACTTCAGTAGAATCCAGTTTAAAAAGAAAAAAAAAAGGAAAGGAAACATAATTTATCCAGTGGCCATTGCCATCCCAATAAAATGTTTAAATCAGATACAAGATTTTAGCTCTGTGTAATATACCCTTTGTTCACTTAAAAAAAAAAAACCCTCTATTTAAATTTAAATTTTATTTCCTGCATTTGCTCTGCAGATTATTTCCATTGACTTTTTTAAAAAGGGGAGGACAGAGAGGAGGAAGAGAGAAAGAGGAAGGAAAAAACCATATTCTCTGAAAACAATTATACAGCAATACATGCTGGGATAATTAGGAAACAACTGCACTTTTAAGCCTTCTTTAAAATTGGGGGGCCCTAGGGGAAGTTCAAAAGTTTTTAGGGTGTTACTGGAAGAGTTTATGAGAGGATCTGAGGTCTGAGCATGAATCAGCATTCTATTGTCATAATGTCACAGTGCAATGACCTTATCACTTTAAAGGTTTGATGTAAAACGGAAATGCTCCATACCTCTTGAGTCAGCAGGTTAAGCCTGCAAGCCCTCAAAAAGGAGTAGCAAAGGGATAAATTCTTGTTAAGTTTCTATCATTTCATATATAGTATTTTTTATCTAAATACTTAATTTCTCTTATCCTAAAATAGAATGTTCCAACTGATGCGATTCTTTGATTTCTGTTTAGTATAATGTAACATTTTCTTGAAATTCTCCAGTGATAAGTGAAGTATGAAAGTTTAACTACAAAAACCTAATGACAAATTAAATATTCTTACATATCAGGAGCTATTTCTTTGTAACCTCCCAACTGACTATAACAATATTTACACCACCAGGTGTAAGGTACTGTGTTCTGGTACATGTATTCATGGTTTTCTTCACACCATGAATTCTTATTTTGGCTTAATAGCATCCAAGTTGATTCTAGTTTTGTGAAATTTTTACATATGTTGGTAACTCCAGGTTTTTAGTAATTGTCTCAATAAAAATAGCAAGACACGATAGCCCATCTCTAACTATACACAAACATATGCATGCTCACACATATACATACATACAGTTGCATTCATGCAAAATGCAATAAAGGTTTAGCAAACGTGAATTAATTCGGTGAACACAGATATAGACTTTCAATAATTCACAGTGAAAATTCAATGATAAGAAATACACCTTAAAAATGGTATCTGACGAATCAAGGTTAAAAAACCAAATAAAATAAAATAAAATAAAATTTTAGAACTTTCTCTCTTCTGAGAGCATTTACCAATCCTGTCTCTGAATGCCTTTATTAATTATTATATTAATCAATTTTATGAAGATATTCAAGATAATCTATATAAAATCAAAGGCACTTTGTTTTTAAAACAAAGTTCTTTTTCAAAGTTCTTTTTCAAAGAGCATTTTAAGTAAAGTTTTTCAAAGTAAATGCCATTTATGTATTTTTTTAATTTCCCTAAATAAATTTGTTTACAATGTTTCAAAAGGTATTTAGTGTGCGCAACAGTTTTATGAAAGAACAATATTTTCTCCAACATCCCCATCTGCTGGCTTAGAGAAAAAGTAGATTTTTATCTGTTATTTCTTTAAATATTTTTATAATTTATTTTATAGAATTGAATTATAAAATTATTAAATTATTTTAAAATAAGCTAATAACAATTTGTCAAAGTCATTCATGAAAAGAAACAGGAAAGATTTTGAAGAGGAAATTTAATGTTCAAAAATTTTCATTCTAAAGCCCTATGGTATCCAATATTCATGTTTGTACCCACTTTAGACAGTTTTGTTCTAAAGAAATTTTGGTAATGAGCAGAGTACTACTTTATTAAATTTTTTGAGAATGTAAAAATATTTAGTGTTTTAAAATCTGCTATTTTGTTAACTATATATAATATGTGGTGTGTACATATATAACAAAATCAAATTTATTATTTTCAAAAATATCTGAGTTTCTGTAATACATTACTTTTGTATAAGAACAATTAGAATATCTTTACATCCTCAAAGGTTCTTAGACAAGACCATGGTGGCCAGGCACACTGAAGGCCTCAAGGTTTATAAGACTTTGAGAACTTTTCAAAACGGTACAGAAGGGAAAGATTAGGGGGAAAAAAATGAAGTTCTAAGAGAAAAGCATTCATTTATTCTCTGACAACCAGAAGGCATTCAATAAACACTGAAAGAATGAAGAGAGTAGGGAAGGAAGGAAGGAAGGAATGAGAGGGAGGGAAAGAAGGGAGAAAGGCAGGGAGATAGGAAGGAAGGAAGGGAGGGAAGAGGGAAGAAAGGGAGGGAGGAGGAGGGAGGGAGGGAAGGAAAGAAAGAAGGAAGAGAGGGAGGAGAGAAGGAAAGAAGGGAGGTGGGAAGAAAGGGAGGGAGGAGGAGGGAGGGAGGGAAGAAAGAAGGAAAGAAGGAAGGAAGGGAGGGAGGGAGGAAGTGGAAAGCAGGGAAGAAGGAAAGAAAGAAGGAAGGGAGGGAGGAGAGAAGGAAGGAAAGAAGGAAAGAGGGAGGGAGGGTAGGAAGGAAGGGAGGGGATTTGGGGAGGAAGGAGGGAGGGAGAGAAGAATTATTGAAGCCATCACTAGTCTGAATCATTGAACACATCAGATGATAGCCCCCCCCCCCCCCGGCCCCGGTTTTATGGTTGGTATTTTCTCATATTAAAGGTTCATGTTTTTAACAGCTTTCAGGAAAAAATAAAAATCTTAGTACTATCTCTAGCTAAGAAGAAAGAGAAGGAGGAAAGGAAAGGAGGAGGGAGGAGGGGGAGAATCAGAGAGAAAAAAAGAATTAGAAACCCGTCTTTATTTCCTCAGGTACCCATGGAAACAAATGGGAACAGGTACTTTCCTTATCCCACTGTGACTGCAAAAGGGAAGGATGTGGGAGCTGGTGCCCTGCACAGCAGTCATTTTACCCAGTTGACAATATAATGACTTCACTTCATTTGCATAACCTTAACCCATTTGGTGAACAGAGGTAGATCCTTAAATCAATGTCAACCTAGACATTTCCAAATAAGTTCCTGTATGTCAAGAATAAAACTATATTAGTAAACTAATTTCTTTTCTACCTAGCAATTACATCACTACATTATAAAACTCCACTTTCTTAATATATACATTTAACACTATGAGATTTTTAAACTAGGTAAAACAACAAGCTACTTTATGAAAATTAACTGATGATGATACATATTTTAATAATGGAGTTAAAGACCAGAATTCCTTAGATTTCTGGAGAAAATGAGAGGAAGTCATTTTGTTTTTAGCTATCGACACATTTGATGCTTCTGCTTCCACTTCATATAGTAAAGAATCATGGACTTCCCTGACTGAAAAAGCAAGCAAACAAAGGCTAAGCATAGGAGAAAAACCTTGAGCAGGATTAAAATGATCAAAACTCATCTTGACAATTTTGAGATTAGAGATTTCCATTCATTTCTTGACTATTGACTTCATGGTTGTAGTTTACATAAACATAAAGAGTTAAACTAATTTCAAGTTCTTCTCCTGCCCTTGGCAAAACAAAAAGAAATGAAGAAGACTATGAACACTCCAGTTCATTTTATAAGCTCTAGATTGTGAAATTCCTAAGGGAATGAAGAAACTGAGTCACAAATGTTAAGTAATTTACTCAGTTAATGACTCAATGTCAACTCCAGAAAATTCTATCCAATGTGTCTCCTTTGTACAACAATGTCTCATTAGTTCTCTTTAGCAATCAGTAAGATTACTTATAACATAGGAGTGGCACATGCCAAACTTAAAAAGGCTTTCAGTTGCTCACCACAATTTGTTTTAGTGTCTTAGGATAGTAACCCATGGAAGAGTAATTTTGGGATCTGTAGACATACATTTTTATTTCAGATTCGTTTTCTGAGAAAAACAAAAAAATCCGAACAAAATGAAGATTTCATTTTCCCCAACTCTCAGAAGTGTTGTCAAACAAATTAAATCGTGTGTGTGTGCATGTTTGTGTGTGTTTGATGAAATTCAGATGCCATGGATGTATTCATTCTGTGGAAATTCAAGGAGTTATATATGTGCTAATACATATACATTCTCTGTCTGCATAACTTATTTCAATACAATTTATATTAAAAATAAATCTATTCAAAAATATTGAGATGGAAGACCTAAAACCAGTCACCTCATCTAAACCAAAAATAAGCTTTATTCTTTACAAAGCTCCAGCACAGTCATACAACATCTCTTAGAATCAAGGAATATTCATTTTGTTCAGTGGACATATCTGTTATTTTCTCAGTCAGACCCTCTCGCTATTTTCACCAATGAGTGCACTTCTCAAATGTGGACCATTTTTAAAAGTGTACCTGTCGATCACTTTCACTGTGTTTTAGGAATCTACATACTCATAACAATCAGTCTTGCCTTAATTTCATTACTTTTCAAAGCATTTTCACACTAGTATACAATTACATACAGTTAGATACTTAGCACAGGCATAGGTTAAACTCATAATTCAGGGAAAAACTAGAAATCTGATATCAAATCAAATAAATAACCTAAATCTGGTCGGTTAATAGGTCAAGTATAAAAATCCTCAATAATGAAACTACAGGGGCTTCTTTCTATGTATGTATGTATGTACTGAAATTCCTTTATATTCTTCTACGGAAAAAAAAATTTTTTTTAAGCTGCAAATCCACTTTAGGTCTTGCTCTCTCAATTTCTCCCTGCACGCTCATAGCTTCAGTTTCTTCTCTCCTTTGGTATCAACATTTGAAGGAAACATGTGGCACTGAAGCCTTTCTAAATACGTTCTTTATACAAAATTGGATTCTAGACATCTAACACAACCATAATAATGCCCCTGTTCTCCAAGTAAACGCAAATTATTCCATTTCTTCAACCAAGCGGTGGTAGTTTCAAAATGAGTTGATGTTGTTCCTGATAGCATACTCGAGCTAACCTATCGAATATATGATTAAGGCTCAGTATGGGGAATTGAGATGACAACCAGTTTGCCTAATGTGGGAACACTGCAGTTGGGCTTTTTTTGTGGTAATTTTCCGCTGGCTCCTCTACACTGTAGCCAAAGTGGAAGGTGAGCCATCTGCGACCCACCCCCCGAAACTGTTAACTATTTAATAAAAACTGCGAACATTAAGGCAGGAATGAATCTCCCAACCCGGTCGTCAGGAAATGATGGCAGCTGCTGGGAAGAGGGCAGGAAGGTACAGTGGAGGCGGCTGCACTGCCCACGGCCGTCGCAGGGGCGGGAGCGGCGGGATAAGAGACCGCGAGCCTCTCCATTGAACCTTTTAGAGACTTAATGGCTTGGATTCTATCTGTTACTTTGCATGAAGCCTTGACAGAGCTTCATCGCGTGTCCTGGAAGCCTAAGCGGAGTGGTAGGAATAACACGGATAATGCAAACACTAAAATGGCTGATCGGCGACTTCTTCAGATTTCCAAACTCGGCCGGATCCAGCTGCTTTCGGGTCTTTCTCCTCTCACTGCCTTTGCTGGAGCCCTGCTACCTGAGAACCACGCGCACCCGGCCGACGAGCTCATCGCGGCGCCCACCGCAGAATGACCCCCTTCAACTTAGGCTGAGGCTCCGCGGAACACCGAGAAATTGACAGCGCTCCCCCTCCACCCCTACCGGACCCGGTCGGCAGTGGGCCTGCGTCAGCGTCGCTTCTAGCCGCGCCTCGCCGCGCCCCTCGGGTGGGCGTTATGTAACAACCCCGAACCCAACTCCAGAACCGTTTTAACTTGTCCCGTCGAAGCGGGTAATATAGGGCTCGCGGGGCCCATACGATGAAACGAGCTGGGCCTGTGGATTTAAATCCGAGGTCAAGAGAGGAGTGCAGCTGCCGGAGCAGGCGGTTGGGCTCTGGTAGTTCTCGATGGGATCTACCCAGCAGCCCGACTGTGCGCCCAGAGGAATAAACGTGTTCTCTATGGTCAAGGTACCACCAGCCGCGCAAGCCGGGGGCGTGGAGGGGGGGCGGGCAAAGAGGGCTTCTCTTGAAGCTCTCAGGATAAGCTAGAATCCCCAGAACCTAAGGAAGCCCCCTCCAGCTCCAGTCCCCACCCCACTTCCCTAGTGCGCACACTCTTCAATGGCTTTTGCTCCCTCTTCACCCAACAACCCCCGCCAGCGGGGGTCCCCGAGATTGCAGCCACTTTCTCCTTACGCCGTCACACGCACGCGCGTGTGCAGTCATTCACACCCACACACTGACACACAGAAGCACACACACACACCACTCCACACTCGCGGGCGCTCCTCGTGAGGCATCCAAAAGACATGAATATTCATTACTTACAAGCATTAGTGACTGCGAAGCTGTTTGCTACCTCCAAATTGTCGATGTGGGGAGTCAGTCTGAACTCCGAAGTGGAAAACTGAACCATCCCTACCCGAAATGCACTGTATTCCTGATCGGCGCCCCTGGGAAATAGCCCCCCTGCAAAGAACAAACACCAAGCAGAACAGTGTCAGTGCCAGGGAAGAAAAGGAGGGGAGCCCGCTAGCGCCCAACAGCCCGGGAGTCTCTTATTCTCGCTAATAGGCCGAATAAACACATCAAGGGACTCGGGCAGCAGCGGGGAGCTGATCTCCTAATGGTAGCTAAGGGGTCAAGACACAGATGAGAGTCTGAGGGCAAGGTAGGTGGCCAGAAACGTTAGCGTTCCCTGGTAACCACAAGCTTTGCATTCATACCCCCTAGAGGATCTGAACAAACAGGAAAATGTTAAGGCGGAATTAATAAAATTTGGGGATCAGAAATGAGAACACCTTTTCCTCTATTGTATCAAAACCATAGCCTTTTCCATTTGCTTCATGCTAAGAAAAACATGTATATTCTAGGCAGTTTAAATCTGGAATGCAGTCAAGGTATGACATAAGTCTACATGACATGAATTAATTTGTCCACTGTGAACAAAGATTACCACCAAATTATACACATTCAAAAGCAGAGCACAAAGGGTACCTACCTATCTGTATGCTGTTAGAAGAGACACCAAAAATCAGTCCCCATAAAACAGGAGAAAGGAGGACAGATATATGCATAATCTTTTGCATTTCCAAGAAAAGTAGAGCATCCACAAAATACCCCCCCTTTTTTTTTTTCCTTTTCCTCCTCTTTCTTCCTTGGCGGTTTTCCTCAGCAAATTAGATCCTCTGCATTTTGAGACAGCAATTTAGCACCAAGCTGTTAAAAACCTGAAGTGGAGGCAGAAGAATTCCTATTTCCCAGGTTCTGCTGGTGGCTGTTGATGCCCTGCGCCCTGTCCCTGCTCCCGAAGTCCGGAGGACTGGCTGGATGCAGTTTTCAGCGGAGCTGCCGCTGTGGTTCCAGTGTCTTGGAATATTCAGCACCCTCCCATGCACTCACACACACTCACCCTCTCTCGCGCTCTCTTCTCCCTCTCCCCTCTGTCTCACACACGCGCGCGCCCGCGCGCGCGCGCACACACACACACACATACACACACACACGCAAGTCACAGAAGAGCAGGCAGTCCCGGGCGCGCGTGCGCGACTCGCGGCAGGCTGCTGGCGCGCGCGTCCAACCCCTCCCCCACACCCCGCACCCTGCACTGCCCCGGCAGCGTCGCGAGCGCGGCGCTCAAGAAGCGCAGCTCAGAGCCCGGCAGCCGCTACCACTGGGCTACACCTCGGGTCTCGCGAGCTGTCGCTCCCACCGAGCGCTCTGCCTTTTCAGCACCGAGGACAGCGCCACCCCCCACCCGCCCCGCCACCCTCGTGCTACCTTTGTGCCGCCGCTGCAGCTACCGCTGAGATGCTCCAGCCTGGACCAAACGCAGCAAAGCTGATTTCCGGCTGCTGTGCAGAAGCCGAATTCTTAATTGTTGCCGGTGAAGCATTTTCTCACCAGGCCGTGCTGTTTTACATTCATTTTTTTTTCATTTTTTCATTCATTAATTTTTATTTTCATTTTCTCTTGCCTGTGAAAACTCACCTAGCAATGTAGAAAAGCTATCATCCACCTCACCTGACCCAGCCAAAAAGCAAACAAGAAAACAAAATACCCATCGAAGAAACTGTTCCAAAATCGTGAAGTTTTGCTAAATGTGATGTAGCCAGCATCCAGGGAAAAAAACCCACATTCTTTCTTTAAAGACTAGAGACACATGGGAGGAGATCAAGATTGAATCTTTGAAATACTTTGCATGGATATCCCATCTTTATAGTGTGTTCTATTGGATGTTAATGCCAGCTTGCAGAGCCAGCCGAGGGCAGGTCTCACATACTTCACTGCAGAGTCCCTCTTATAGTAAAAACAGGTAGACTTGACTTTGTAGAAGCCCTTTCTTTACTGAAAGGAGAAGACTCCGTTTCAAGGAAAGGCTCATAGGAGAAAGAAAAAGATGAGGTGAGTCTAGAAAGGGCGTTGAGATGCACAGTCTTTCCCAGGGACATAGTGAGAAACTGGAAATCCCACCGGTTTTGACCCTGAGTTTTGAGAAATCACTGCTCAAAGGAAGTAAGCTAAGTTTTCATCACTTTAAACCCATGAGTTTAAGATCACTGCGAAAGAAAGATGAGGTTAGGGATTAAAAGTTAGTGGGAAGGGAGTTGATGGGGAGGATCTAAGACTAGACTTCCCCCTATGGAATTTATGCACTTCTCACTGCTTGCCAAGCAGTTGCCTGGAAACCTGCTGTGGCAATTCCTTCTGCTGCCTCAGAAATTCTTAAGTTTTATGGCTTTTGGGGTTTAAACAAAGAAATAAAGAAAGGTTGAGTACAAGGGATTGTTTCCAGAAGGCAGTAGATTGGAGCCCACAATACTAAAGGATTAACTTGCTTGTATTTCAGAATGCTAAGTGTTAATCTACCATGCTGCCCTCTTGTGCATTGTCACACTAATATCATTCCAACAACCTCCTTGTTAGCTGTTACCTCACACTTGCCCCTTAATCATTCCTGGGCTTGATTTCTCCATTTTAGAAATGAAAAAGATGGGCAAAATGGCCTCTATGGCTCTCAAATCCTAGAACTTTGTGATACCAAGTTATGGTCTTCCCCTGCTTTTGATTTTACATATTTATTCCTAAACCAGGAAGTGAAATATCCATAATCTAGTACTGAGCTTAGTAAAATACCTTAGTAAAAATACCTCTCAATTTTATCACCAAGAATTTATTTCAGTCAGTTAATAAGAAATTCACTATATATAAAACAGGCCTTGTGAATTAAATGCATATAGCTTATTAAAAATTAAATAAGGATAACAATAGTAAAAGAGATATAAACAAAAATATATCCAAATTTATAATATAAAGAATAGTTAAGTTAATCTTATCTAGTCAATCACTAGTTGTGATGTAAGGCACAAAAAATGATCTGATATTATTCCCTATTTGAAATATATGATGTATATATAAAGTATATATAAATGAATAAATAATTTCTCAGAGAAAAATAAAAAAAATCTTTTCCAGCTATTTTCTTTTTTCTTCCATCCAGTTTTTTCCACAAGAACTCCAGTTTCATACAAAGTAACTTGGAATGAAAGGAGAGAGAAAGGAGCTTAAATGTTGAGAAACAATGTTTAAAGTGTAGATCAATGTAAATTGAATTTTTCTTTAAAAAATGTTTCCAAAACCATTTTCATACTAATCTATTTCAAATTCAAAGGCAAAGATGAACTCAAAATAACTGAATTACATTCTATAAAAGCAAATGATATAAAGTAAGAATTTGCTGAATCATAGATCATTTTCCTTAGCAAATACTATAAGAACTCAGGGTAAATATTACTGTTTAATGACAAGCTATTTTTCACATAGAAAATAGAAATAAAAATTTTAGTAGGTATGACTTGTAATTCAACTGTTATGAATGTATGTACATTTCACAACATACCTGTATACATTTTCTGAAATGTTAGTATCATTATATCATCGTTCATAGAACTCTTTCTAATTTGCTATAATGTTTATACAGCTTATATTTTTAAGCATAGAATACTGTCAATATAAATGTAATCAATTTAAATTGCCTGAAGTAAGTGGTTATGAAAATTAATGAAAACTACTAGAATTTATTTTGAATACTTAGAAACTTCTCACTTCAAGAATATATCTCTAATTGATCAGTAATAAATCAATTTTGAAAATTTCAAAACTATTAGATCTATAGGTGAATAGAGTAGCCTTCCCTAAAGAAACAGAATTTGCTATTTTCTGCCCTCTGCTGTTCAATTTTGGTAATTATCCATAAGTATTGTTCTCTAAAGCAAGGTAAATTACATTAAAACATGGAAGAAATAAAAATACTACCCACTCTGTCATTTGTTTGTTTGCTTGGTTGGTTGTTACTGCTGTTCCTTTATGCATGTATTTAAATATAACTTTTAGCATTAAGACTTTCTCAAACAAATATTATATGTAAAAATTCAATTTGTTTCACTTAATCTTTGTCTCAACATGCGAAACAATAATTTCCCTTTTAAATCTGCTTTAAAATGCTTAAGGATATTATATATCCTATGCAATCTGCACAGTTTTAATTTTTATTCCGTAATAAAAAGCTTTGCATAAAGGAAAATCATTGTGTGTGAGGAAGGGTGTGATAATATTTAAACAACTGATAGAGCAAAATTTAGCTGATTTCATTATCAGAAATGGATTATAGATCAGTGACATACTTCCTAGTGACAAAGTCTCACCAACGTGGAGATCATCGCCTTTCTTCCTGTTGATCTTCTGGAACTGTGAAAATGTAGGCCATCTGAAAAGCTTGGATGCAATGCAATAATAGAAAGGAGAAAGGGTCCATGCTTTTTCAGCAAAAGATACAAAGACTGCACTTTCTCCAGAAGGAACCCTAGTTCCAGACAGGAGACCCCATTGGCTGAGAACAAGCAAACATAAATAGACTATAAATAGAAGTTTCAATTCTTTAATTAAAATAAAGAATAACATTAATGTTAATAGTTTTTCCAGATTGAGACAACATTCTTTTCTTTTAAGCAGCAAAATTTTAAATCACGGTTTCAATAAGATCAACTACATGATCCAGAATATATGTCTAAAGTTAGTAAGTTAGGCTTTTGTCCCTTTTTTAAAAATGAATTTAGAATGTCTAAAAATGAAAAGAAGTAGTTTTCCTTTTAGGTTGTTTGTGAGCTTTGATTATATGGATTTTAATGAATTTTAATGAATTTTACCCTAATAGATAACAATCGTGTACCAGGAATATTTATTGAAAACAGTGTTTCAATTCATTCATTAATTCAATAAAGTCTAAGAAACCACTATATTCCAAATACTGTGGTTGACACTGGATAAAAAGATGACCCAACAGAAACTTTTCTCAAGAAATTCCCAGACTTCATTCAAGTAAGCAAATGATGAAGACAATGGGAGAAGGGCAGTAAGAAATGAAACAAGTAGGCATATGGTTAAGATAACATGGTGAGGCAAAGAGGAATCTATAATTGGCACTTTATGTTGGAGCTCGGGGAAGAGGGAGTCACCAAATGCTAACACGTGAACTGAGTGAAGTAGAAGTTATAGATAGCTGTGCAGTGGGGATGTAGTAAGGGGAATACTTCTTTTTTTATTTTAATTTTCAACTTTTTTGAGTTATAATTGACAAATAAAATTAAGATATTTAGCATGCATAGTGTGGTTACTTGATATGTGTTTTCATTTCATTGTTAAATGATTACTCCAACTAGTTAATTAACATATCTATCACTTCACATATTTATCCTTTTTTTCTTGTGAGAACATTTAAGTTCCACTCTCTTAACATATTTCAATTATACACTACAGTGTTATCAACTACAATCATCATCTTATACATTAATCCTCAGACCTTGTTTATCTTAAAATTGAATATTTGTATCCCTTTACCAACCTCTCCCTATATTCCCCACCCTCCAGCCCCAGGCAACTACTTTTCTACTCTGTTTCCATGACTATGAGTTTCACTCTTTTTTTTTTTTAAGATTCCACATATCAGTGATACCATACAGTATTTGTTTTTCTCTGTTTAGCTTATTCCAATTAACATAATGCCCTCCAGATTCATTCATATCAAGGTTGAATAATATTATGTCATCATATATTTCATACATAGGATATATATCTCATATATCGCACTTTTTTTTAATCCATTCATGCAATGACAGACACTTGGGTTTCTTCCATACCTTGGCTAGTATGAATAATGCTGCAATGAACATGGAAGTACTGGTGTCTCTTTAAGATAATGGTTTCATTTCTTCTGCATACACACCCAAAGGTGGGATTGCCAGATCATATGGTAGCTCTATTTTTAATTTCTTGAAAAATCTTCATACTGTTTTCTGTAATAGTTGTATCAGTTTACATTCCCACCAACAGTATACAATGGTTCCCTTTTCTTCACTTCCTTGCCAACATTTGTTATCTCTTGTCTTTTTAATACTAGCTGTAACAAAAAATGAGAGGTGATATCTCATCATAGTTTTGATTTACACTTCCCTGATGATTAGTGATATTGCGCACCTTTTCATGTACCAGTTGGCCAAGACCAGCATGTCTTCTTTGGAAAAATGTTTATTCAAAGCCTGTGCCCATGGGGGTATAGCTCAGTGGTAGAGCATTTGACTGCAAAGCCTGTGCCCAGTTTTTAATCAGATTTTTGGGTTTTGCTAGTGTGATGAATAAGTTCTTTGTATGTTTTGGATATTAACCCATTATCAAATATATGATTTACAAATACCTTCTCCCATTCCATAGGTTGCCTTTTCATTTTGTTGATGTTTTCCCTTTGCTGTGCAGATGCTTTTTAGCTTGATGTAGGCCTACTTATTTATTTTTGCATTTGGTGTCAAAAAAAAAAATCATTTCCAAGACCAATGTCGACGAACTTACCTCCTGTTTTCTTCAAGGAGTTTTATTTTTCAGGTCTTATGTTCATGTCTTTAATCCATTTTGAGTTCATTTTTGCGTATGATGTAATATTGGGGTCCACTTTCATTCTTTTGCATGTGGCAATCTGGTTTTCCAAATACTGTTTATTGCAGAAAATATCCTTTCCCTATGGTATATTCTTGACTCCTTTGTCAAAAGTTAACTAACCCAATATACATAAATTCATTTCTGGTTCTCTATTCTAATCCATGTGTCTGGTTTTTTTGTTCATTTGTTTGTTTTTGTGTTTTTACCAATGTGTCTGTTTTTAATGTCAACTTCATATGTTTTTGCTTACTAGAGCTTTGTAATATAGTTTGAGATCAGGAAGTATACTGCCTCTACCTAAGTTTTTTCTGAAGATTGTTTTGACTACTCGTGGTCTTTTTTGCTTTCATGTAAATTTTAGAATTTTTTTTTCTATTTCTGTGAACAACGCCATTGGAATTTTGATAGGGATTGCACTGAATCTATAGATCACTTTGGATAGTATGAACATTTTAATAATATAAATTCTTCCAATCCATGAGCACAAAATCATTTTCCATTTATTTTATATTCTTCAATTTCTTTCATCAATTCTATGGTATTAAGTGTATGTTATTCTTTTTGATGCTGTTATAAAGTGGATTATTTTCTTAATTTCTCTTTTTGATAGTTCTTTGTTGATTATAGAAACACAATTTTTTTTATATTGATTTTGAATCCTGCGACTTTACTGAAATTATTAGTTCTAACAGGTTTTTGGTGGGACTTAGTGTTTTCTATATATAATACTATGTTATGTGTAAAGAGGATCAATTGTACTTCTTCCTTTCCCATTTTGATTACTTTTCTTTTTCTGTTTTTTTCTCCTTCTTTCCTTCCTTCACTCTCTCCCTTCCTCCCTCCTTTCTCTCTTTCTCCCTTTCTTTCTTCTTTCCTTCTTTCTTTCTTTCTTTCTTTCTTTCCTTCTTTCTTTCTTTTTCAATTGTGTGGCTAGGACTTCCAGTGCTATGTTGAAAAAAGTGGTGAGAATAGGCAACCTTGTCTTATTCTTGATCTTACTGTTGAGTATGCTGCTAGCTCAAGCCTTGTCATTTATGATCTTTGTTATACTGAGGTATGTTCCCCCTAACGCCCAGGTTGTTGAGAGTTTGTATCATGAAATGATGATGATTTTTTCAAATGCTTTTTCTGCATCTTTTGAAATGATATGATTTTTATTTTTCATTTTGTTACTGTGGTGTTTCCCATTGATTTCTTTGCAGGTGTTGCACCTTGCCTCCTTTCATCCCTAGAACAAGTCACACTTGATTATGGTGTATGACTCTTAATGTACTATTGAATTTGCTTTGCTAATATTTTGTTGAGAATTTTTGCATCTATGCTCACTAGGGATATTGGCAATCAAATTGTTTCTTTCTTGGAGTGTCCTTGTCTGCTTTGGTACCACGATAATCCTGGCTTTTGTAAAATGAGTTTGAAAGTGTTCCCTCCTCTTTTGTTTTGAGGAGGCTTGGTATTGTTCTTTAAATGTTTGGTAGAATTCACCCAAAGAATCCATCTGGTCTTAAACTTTTCTGTGTTGGGAGATTTTTGATTACTAATTCAATCTCTTTAGTAGTAACTGGTCTGTTCATATTTTCTATTTCTTCACAATTCAATCTAAATGACCACTATTTTAAACTCTATATCAAGCAAATCCTTTATCTCCCTTTCACTAACTTCTGTTTCTGGAAATTAATCTTGTTCCTTTGTTTGGTATGCATTTCTCTGTTTCTTCATTTTCCTTGAATGTCTGTTTTGGTTTCTGCATGAAATCCAACAGGCACCTCTTTCAGTCTTGAGGAAGTGGTCTTGTGTAGGAGATGAACCTCTTTAATCATCTTGGCCCAAGTTTCTGGTTGTTCCTCAAATCTTTGTGATTGGCCAAACCACCTTCTTCATTCTTAGTGGTTGGTTACAGTAGATGGGAGCATGCCAAAACCTATCATTGTCCCAAAGGGGAGGATCAGGTTTTGCACCCAGAGGCAAGCTGATTTGAAGATGGGTCCCTAGGCAGAAGCTGGAAAAGCATGTAGTCAAACCCCGTCCAGGGATAAACTGGGAGATGGACATTTTGGCTCTTCTTTCTGTTCTAGACCCTGGTGTACAGCCATAGAGGGCAGGGAAGGTGCTTCTGCACCCGTGATGAATGCTTCTTTTTTTGCTACAGTTCATGGGACTCATAAATTCAAGTCCTCTTGGTTCTCAAAGCCAGGTGATCCAGAGTCCTGCCCCTCAGACAGCAATCACAAAAGTTTGGGACACCAGACATGCGTACAAGCTCTTTCTAGGAAAAAAATGGTGACTGGGAGTGGGCTAGAGCAAGAAGGCAAGGAAAGGGTCCACCAGCTTCCCCAATCTCCAGGGAGGATCTTAGTCAGCCCCTAGATGTGTGCTAAACTAGATGCCTGGCCCTCAAACAACAGCTTTTAAAATACCCAGATAGACCTTTTTCCTTTTTGCCTACTTCATCCATGCTGAACCCTGAGGGAGATAGTTTCAGGGAGTCCTCACAGGCCCATAATCAACTTCTTCTCCTTCATCATCTCCTCCTTCCTCTCCCCCGACCCCTCCCTCCTCCTCCTCCTTCTATGGTTCTGAATCTCCTGGATGCAAGCCTCATTTGCTTTCACAACTAGGTATTTTGGAGACCCATCCCTCAAGTGAGAACCCTAAAAGTTAAAGGTACTAAATATGGATTGTGAACACTTCCCTCTTCAGAATGAAGTGGGGAGTTAGGAATTCCTTCTCAGTAGTACAATAGGCACTGTGATGGGGATGGGTTTATGGCAAAGCATGTCTCAGGCTTTACCAACCTTTTTGATGTGGGTATTTTTCTCATTCGCTCAAAGTATAGGAGTTGCTCAGTTTCTGGATTTTTTTTCATGGTAATTGCTCCATGTGTAGTTATACATTCAGTATGTTCATGGGAAAAGCGGAGTCAGGTTCTTATTTTGTCATCTTGGTTGACTTCAAGAATATTTCATTTAAAAGTAAATACATCAGTAAATGCATGTTTGTAGTCGAAGAATTAACAAGTAATGCAGTGTTTCTAGAATAGAAAGTATAAGACAAGGAGTAACAGAAATAAGCTAGATCATAGTAAAAAATAGGTAGTTTATCCTATAGGAAAAGGAAACCATTTGGAAAGTTGTAAGTACAAAGATGAGTTCTTAAGATTTGTATTTTAGGTAGAACATTCTGGAGGCTGTGGAGAATGTATTTGTGGGGAAACATATTGAATGTAGGGAGACCAGGTAGAAGGTTGTATTTCTGGTGGGGATGTTGAGAATCCGGATTAAGAGAATAATCATATGGATAGGGAAAAAAAGGTTGGTTTCATGAAATATTTAGGATGGAAACTTAGTAGAACCTGTTAGTGAACCTGCATGTCATGTAGGTAAAGGATATGGAGAAAAAAAGACAACTCCTGTGCTAGGCAGAGTTTCCAGGACAATGTTGTCTCACCTCAGGATGAAATATGTAGTACACTAGAAAGCAAA
Organism: Enhydra lutris kenyoni; assembly: GCF_002288905.1. Lineage (NCBI taxonomy): Eukaryota > Metazoa > Chordata > Mammalia > Carnivora > Mustelidae > Enhydra > Enhydra lutris. The sequence continues at coordinate 48,912,080 of NW_019154087.1, read as the reverse complement.
CATGTAGGCAAATGATGTGTTCACTTTGGTGCATGTTGGATTAGAGGATCTATGGGATAGAAACCCTCAAGCTATTGTGTTAGCACTTGACCCTGATTCTGATACTAAGGGATAAGGCTTCATCTGAAGTTTGACTTTGAGAAGCATCATCAGCATGTGGTGTTTCATATGACAGTTACTATTTCTTGGATATGTCATTTAAAACAAAAAATTGAGGAAATAGAAGACACACGCATACCTTTAAAATCTCACTTTCACTTAGTACCGATAAATGCATAATCATTTTCCTTCACTTGGAGTGAGACCAGGCCATTACCTTGACCATGGTTTTCCTAAATAGTTTCCCATTTCAGTCTCTCTAAAATTGAATAAGAATTTAGGAATATGTGTGAAGAAATAAGAACACTAAATCTTTTTCATTTTTTATGATTTTTTTCATATTTTTTGATAGCCTTGTTCACTCTTAGCTAGAATAAAATTTTTTACCTACTTGCATTTAGCGTCCATTTCTAGAACACCCAACATGGTTTTCAACAATTCTCTTTTCACAAGTTATGAATTTACGAAGTATTTTAACCAAATTGCATTATCACAGTATCAAATTCAACTGTCATAAAAAGTTTTTTCTCCTAAAATATACTTGACTCTCTCTCAGTGGGCAACAGCAGAAATTAGAAGGGCAAACAGCTAGCCAAACGTATTCAGCAGGACTCATTAGTGCTTTTCGTATAATGTAAGGGGGGCAAAAGAGAGAAGGAAAGAAATGGATAAATAGCATAAAACATAGCTACAACAATTTTCAAATCTGTAGATGGGTATGAGACATAAATAGGTACTTGCAGTCACTTTTTTCAAGCATGCCTTCCGTATTCACTTACTTTAGTCAGCACTTCAATGAGACAGAGTTCTTTACTTATTGTACGTGACCCAAATCTTCATTCCTGCAGGGTCTGAGTCCTTGATGTTCTAGTCTTTTTTGGGGCTTCTGTAGTTTTCTTTGGTCTGATTACTGGACAAGAGAATACTAAGAGGAACTGTAGTGAGTAGAGAACTTCCTCATCTACTCCATGGCATAGCACATTTCTCCTCCAGTCTAGTAGGTACCCTTTCTATTTTATAATAGTATGCTGCTGTGCAGGTATGATTTTATGGTGCAATGGACCAGATGATGTCATTTCTTCTGGATGGGAAACCAGGTTGTAAAATCATGTGGTATCCTCCGGACAGAAGCTTAGTATATACCAGGGCCTACTGGCAAGCTAGAAACTACTTTTAAAATGGAAAAGAATTGTCAGCAGAGGGGAGCAAGGTCTTACTTTAAACCTGGGGCACCTGTGCTGAGATTCCTTTACTGGAACTTGCCACACTTTCTGTATCAACATCTTTGTCTGCTCCAGACACTTCAAATACCATTGTGTCTACTGGGTCTCAATACTTAAATGTCAGCTTGCACTGCAGCCTGAAACTGCCAATGTAGTTTATTTCTTTCAGTCCAACTGGCAACCTTATAGCTTAATATTAATAAATGTGTCAGAGCAGCATGCCCAAATGCAGTACACATTGCCTGCAAAATCCAGACAAGTCTACCAAGCATGGCTTTTTTCTTTGTGGTGGGTGGAAAAAGCACAATTAGCCTCAGGTCACTGGGTGCTTGAGAAACTCACTTATGAGGCTGACCCTTTAATATCTGAGGGGTTTATCTCCCACACGCTGTCATGCATATTATAACTAAGGCATCTAAGTGGCTTACTACTTCTTGTTCATCAGGTCCAATTAACATGGTGTCATCAATATAGTGTATCAATGTCAAGTTCTGCTATTATAGAGGTTATATCCAGAGCAGTCCCTGTACCTCTCTTGAGGATATAGTAGGATAAATATTATTTGGGATATAATATAGGGATATAATATTTGAATGTAATTATTGGTATGGAGACAATGAGAGATGTTGGAGTGAGAAAGAATTGGCTTCATCTTGGGAATCTACTATTCCATGCAGACATCCCCCTCCAGCCATAGGGGATGGCTCCCTTGCAGAGAGGTTGAAAGGTTGAAAGGTTGACTTCTGCTTCTGCTTCTGCTTACACAGCAATTCTGAAGAATTCAGAATTTATAGACCCCCAATGTCATCCAAGTTTGTACGAATGTGTTTATTCAATGCACCAGAATTCCAATCCTTGCTTACCAACACCATTATATTATAGATAATATAGTCTTTATATTGAGACTATAATATATACTTATATTTACACCATTTAATATAATATCTATACCTAACTGCTAGAACACCTTGTTGTTTACTTCGGTTTCCTCAAGCCATAAATTCCTTGCTACATTAGGAGAGGAGGGACGCATTCAAAACTTCAAAGAGGATTTTTGATATTGATACATATTCCTAATTGCATGCTCATTGGCTTTAATTTCTTGTATCTCCTCTGTTTGTTCTCTGGGGCCAGAGAAAAAAGCTGGATGACTCCAATATTACAAATTATTACTGTCGTTTCAACAACAAAACGCCACACATACCCAATTTCCCTCCAGTTCCACTTTATACTGCCAACAGTGAAAATGTTTATAATCATGGTGCCAAAATCTTCTATAGATCATCAAAGTCCCATTCCCCCTCCCTTGTAAGAAGTATATCCTCTGTTCCTCAAAATATGTGAGCAATCTAATGCTTGAATCCCATTGTAAGGTTCTATCTCCTAGGGCCACTTGCAAACATTGCTCTGTATCTGGGTCCCAGCGGAAAAGAGATGACATATACAAAAAGAATTATACAAAGATCTTCTACTTATAAAATGTATGTAAGTAAAGGAAACCACAAAATTTGGTATGATAATTTGTACAATATCCAGGGTAGTAGCAGCAAGGCCACTGACATCCTTAGGCTGAAAAGAATGAATGGAGGAATCCAGTATCTGAATCTAGAAAGAGAGAGTCAGAAGAAGGCCGTCTTGAAAGAAGACCTGATCTTTGACTGGAGACATAGATCACCTGAAGTGACCCATCAAAAGGAAGACAGAGGAAGAAATATTCCAACCTCACTTTGCTTTCTTCCTCCAATCACCCGACCAGGATCCCTGTTGGCTAAAGTCAGTTGAGAGTCAGAGTGAGGGAAGTCACCGATGCAGCTCCTACAGGTCAGCCATCAGGAACAGAAAGCAGGACAGAGAAGGAGACAGTATAATTTGAAGAGGAAACAGAAATATGTGCACGTTGGCCATTCTTTATTAAACTTAATGAAGATTCAGATAAATGTTAGGATATGAAATGAATCACTAGGCAGAGACACCAAAAATTGTGTTTCATAGCAGCTATTGATGGGGAAGACATTGTTTTTCATTCCCAATAGTTGGCAACTTGATGTCTTGGGTGACTTTGCAAGTGTACCTAGAGGAAAGGCAGGGAAAAAAAAACAGTATAACATCCATCTGACCTGAGTTCACATTATCCCTTTAGACAAAGAAGATAATGTAGGAGATGCTTTCACAAGAGTTTCTGTGTCATTTTGGATTATACCCACCCCAAATCTGCTTGGATCATGATATGACTATGTCAGATGAAGATCCAAGGAAGTCTACGTGACTTTGGCAGGTTGAGATTTTGTCATTATGGGAACATCTTAGAGAGTACATAGATTTTCTCACAATAGCACCAATATCAAACTTGCGGGTGGGGTGGGGGTACATCATCAAATGGCTTCATTAATATCACATATGATGAAAGACCAGATCTGAAGAACTGTGAGGACTTATTGTGAGATTCCCAGAAGACAGAGCAGGAATCTGTTGGTGGCTGTTACTGTATTCTATAGGAGGAGACAAGAGCCCAGTAAATTTTGAACAAAAAAGCAGGGATTTAAGGCACTGGAAGAGAAAAAACAAGTTGCCCAAATGGTCTGTTATCAAAATCAACTAAGATCTCCAAAATAAGGAAGCCTCAGGGGAGGGAGGTGGCTTGGTTCTGTGTCTAGTTGTGTCCCTGGTACTGTATTTATTCAAAATAGGCTTCTTTGAAATAAAATGCCCCTGTAATCAAAGCTTAAGTCAGGGGCTTGCATTAACAAATAAGCAAAACGGGTAGGGGCTTCCCCTATAGCAGTTTACATCTTGAGATCAGTTTTGGGGGATTGGTTTGCTTTCCTGCATGACCAAACTTGAAATTAGTCTGATCTTCTGAAACTGCTTTCTTTTATGTAACTTTATGGATAGGAATACAACCCTAATTTAATACCTAGGAAAGCCATGAATTTGCTATTGTTTTCAATATAGATTAATAAGAAGTGTAAAGAAATTACCCTCTGGTTAAAGCCTCTGCCTTCAGCTCAGGTCGTGATCTCAGGGTCCTGGGATCGAGCCCTGCATCAAGCCCCGCATCGGGCTCTCTGCTCAGCAGGGAGCCTGCCTTCCCCCACTCTCTCTGCCTGCCTCTCTGCCTACTTGTGATTTCTGTCTGTCAAATAAATTTTTTAAAAAAATTAAAAAAACAGACTGCCTCTGGTAGTCTGTCTTTCTGGAATATACCAAACATAATCCATAGGAAACTTTTTTGTTTTTTTAATAAGGGCAATTGTCCTTAAGGAGATTTTTTTGTTTTGTTTTGTTTTAAGACTTAATTTATTTATTTGGCAGAGAAAGACACAGCAAGAGGGAACATAAGCAGGGGGAGTGGGAGAGGGAGAAGCAGGCTGCCCCCTGAGCAGGGAGCCCAATTCAGGGCTTGATCCCAGGATCCTGAGATCATGACCTGAGCTAAAGGCAGACGCTAACAACTGCTACCCAGGTGCTCCAGGATTTTAAAAAAGCCAATTCAAATCAGATAATATTGCAGTACCGAAGGCTAGGGGCCTAATCAATACAGACATTGGTAATATGTCAGATCTAGAGTTCAGAAGGACAATTCTCAAGGTTCTAGCCAGGCTTGAAAAAGGCATGGAAGATATTAGAGAAACCCTCTCTGGAGGGATAAAAGCGCTTTCTGGAGAAATAAAAGAACTAAAATCTAACTAACTTGAAATAAAAAAAAATCTATTAGTGAGGTACAATAAAAAATGGAGGCTCTTACTGCTAGGATAAATGAGGCAGAAGAAAGAATTAGTGATATAGAAGACCAAATGACAGAGAATAAAGAAGCTGAGCAAAAGAGGGACAAACAGCTACTGGACCATGAGGGGAGAATTCGAGAGATAAGTGACACCATAAGACAAAACAACATTAGAATAATTGGGATTCCAGAAGAAGAAGAAAGAGAGAGGGGAGCAGAAGGTATATTGGAGAGAATTATTGGAGAGAATTTCCCTAATATGGCAAAGGGAACAAGCATCAAAATCCAGGAGGTGCAGAGAACCCCCCTCAAAAGCAACAAGAATAGGTCCACACCCTGTCACCTAATAGTAAAATTTACAAGTCTTAGCGACAAAGAGAAAATCCTGAAAGTAGCCCAGGAAAAGAAGTCTGTAACATACAATGGTAAAAATATTAGATTGGCAGCAGACTTATCCACAGAGACCTGGCAGGCCATAAAGAGCTGGCATGATATATGCAGAGCACTAAATGAGAAAAACATGAAGCCAAGAATACTATATCCAGCTAGGCTATCATTGAAAATAGAAGGAGAGACAAAAAGCTTCCAGGACAAACAAAAACTGAAAGAATTTGCAAATACCAAACCATCTCTACAGGAAATATTGAAAGGGGTCCTCTAAGCAAAGAGAGAGCCTAAAAGTAGTAGATCAAAAAGGAACAGAGACAATATACAGTAACAGTCACCTTACAGGCAATACAATGGCACTAAATTCATATCTCTCAATACTTACCCTGAATGTTAATGGGCTAAATGCCCCAATCAAAAGACACAGAATATCAGAATGGATAAAAAAACAAAACCCATC
>NW_019154087.1:48802497-48901187 GCF_002288905.1 Enhydra lutris kenyoni | reverse complement strand
AAAGCAAGGGCAAAAATGAACTATTGGGATTTCATCAAGATCAAAAGTTTTTGCACAGAAAGGAAACAGTTAACAAAACCAAAAGACAACTGACAGAATGGGAGAAGATATTTGCAAACGACATATCAGATAAAGGGCTAGTGTCCAAAATCTATAAAGAACTTAGCAAACTCAATACTCAAAAAACAAATAATCCAATCAAGAAATGGGCAGAAGTCATGAACAGACATTTCTGCAAAGAAGACATCCAGATGGCCAACAGACACATGAAAAGGTGTTCCACATCACTTGGTATCAGGGAAATACAAATTAAAACCACGATGAGATATCACCTCACACCAACCAGATTGGCTAAAATTAATAAGTCAGGAAATGACAGATGCTGGTGAGGATGCGGAGAAAGGAGAACCCTCCTACACTGTTAGTGGGAATGCAAGCTGGTGCAACCACTCTGGAAAACAGCATGGAGGTTCCTCAAAAAGTTGAAAATAGAATTACCCTATGACCCAGCAATTGCACTACTGGGTATTTACCCTAAAGATACAAACGTTGTGATCCGAAGGGGCACGTGCACCCGAATGTTTATAGCAGCAATGTCTACAATAGCCAAACTACGGAAAGAACCTAGATGTCCATCAACAGATGAATGGATAAAGAAGATGTGGTATATATATACAATGGAATACTACACAGCCATCAAAAGAAATGAAATCTTGCCATTTGCGACGACGTGGATGGAACTAGAGGGTATCATGCTTAGTGAAATAACTCAATTGGAGAAAGACAACTATCATATGATCTCCCTGATATGAGGAAGTGGAGATGCAACATGGGGGGGTTAAGGGGGTAGGAGAAGAATAAATGAAACAAGATGGGATTGGGAGGGAGACAAACCATAAGTGACTCTTAATCTCACAAAACAAACTGAGGGTTGCTGGGGGTAGGGAGAGGGGGGTAGGGTTATGGACATTGGGGAGGGTATGTGCTATGGTGAGTGCTGTGAAGTGTGTAAACCTGGCGATTCACAGACCTGTACCCCTGGGGATAAAACTACATTATATGTTTATAAAATAATTTTTAAAAAATAATAAAAATTTTTAAAAATCGCACAAGAGAAAAAAAATCAGATAATATTAAAGAATGAATAGTCTAAATTCATTACACGGAGAATAAGTGGATAGAATATTTGGATAGTATTGTGCAAATACCTATAGTATTTGGTCAACTTAAATTCCTATATACTTATATTTTTATTTTTAGTGTTCAGTTATGTTTTCATCCATTCAACAAATATTTATTGATCACCAAGGTGCTAAGTTCTAGAGAAATCTCAGTAAGTATGACAGATTTTTGCATTCAGAGAGTTCATGTTCTAGTGAGACAGACAATTGCAGTGAAGGGGTAAAGTGTTATATAAAGTTACTTCTTTTTTTTTTTTTTAAGAGAAGGGGCATGATTCAAATGACATAGAAAATAAACTTATCTTTCCACAGAGTCTTATGGAAATGCAAAATAAGACTTCAGTTGCAAAGCCTTTGCCAGTTTTCAACTGCAAAAGTTAAGTCTCAGCTTGGTTAATATTTTATTTAATAGAGCATTTCAGTTCTTGTTTGTACAAAGGGGGATCTACAGCTAAGAAGACACGAGGAAGGATAAAATCTTTTTTTTTTTTTTAAAGGTGGAGAGTTGAACTTCCAGGGGACACCCAACATAAGTGGGCCAGAAAACAGAGAAGCAAGGAAACACAGCATAACAGGAGCCAGGATCTACAGAGAAGATGGTTAGAAATTCCCGGGAAAGAAGACACAAAGTACTTGTTAAAAAATGGAGGTCTGATATTCCATATTAAGTTGTACAGCTGGGATGTGACCCTCTCCTTCAGCCTAACCTCTAGTGAACCTTTCTATGGGGACTGAGCTCTATTTCTGCATCAGCAGAGTAAATTTACTACAAGGATTTTGGATATTCAAGGGAATATCCAATTCATTCCAATCCAATTCAAGGGAATCTACAATGCCATCACACATTCTAGAAAACCTGCTTTTTAGCACTGGATGTGGTGCATAAACAATGAATCTTGGAACACTGAAAAAAATTAAATTAAATTAAGATGTTAAAAAAAAGAAAGAAAGAAAATCTGCTTTTCAAAGGGGAAGACCATAGAACTATTATACTACAGCCTGAAGAGTAAAGTAAGAATCAACTTTAATGGCAATGCTTAAATTCTTATATCTGAATGAGTTAGGAAGAAATATAAGTTCCCTTTTCTAAAAAGAGTAATTTTGTTGCTAAATCTATGATGTTTTATACAAAAAAAAAAAAAAACAACAGAAATTCCAGCAGCAGCTGCCTTAAAAATAAGATAAACATAATAATTCATAGAACTGAAATTTCCAGAGTTATAATAGGATTTAGTTGGTCCAATCACTGATTATCTTTTGACCAGACAAGATTGAGATTATTTCTTCTTATGGTTGTAGCAACTGGTATTTTTTCCTGCTGGAAAGAAAGCACTTTGGTGTCTGGTATTCCAACAAGATGTCTTAAAGCTTATCTGGACTGGCTTGCCTAAGGCACATGGCCAGCTTTAACCCAGCAATTTGTCCAGGAAAGAAGGTATGCAGTGGTTGGATTTGGGACTATTCTGCATGAAAGCCAGGAGTTGATACAATGCATGAATACTCTTAACAACGATGAGGAGAGAGACAGAAATGTGTAAGCTGAGAGACAAACATGTCCATTAGAATAGGCAGATATGGAAAAAAATAAGGCTAATTCTAATAAGGAGAAATTCTGTGACTTTATACACAAAAATGCTTTCTTTAATCTTAGAAACCTTTAAATTGATTTGATCACTTACATATAATTTGCTATGAGTATAGTATTCTATTTATTTCAAAGGCTATTGCTTGAACATTGCATAAACTCTAATAACACTGTAAACTCAATAGAATAACACCATTTGCTACTACATATACTACTTGAGAGAATTTCAAGGTTATGAAAGTAGTTTGAGGCCCAAATAAACTCTAAATGGCACTGAATGCCTGCTCTGTTTTCAGCAGTTTTATAACATCATAAATATTTTTGTGTCTGATACAGCTAATGAGTTCCATAAAAGAATTTTTAGCCCACAAACATCCTTGTTCAGCACTCTCTTTTTGGCAACAATAATTGGGATTTTTACCTGACCGTGCTAAAAGACATCATGGTTGGATAGCTATTTTTTAAAAAATTAAAATAAACGAAATTATATTATGTCATAACAAAAAAAGACAAGATTTTTGTTTTAGTTCAGTGGTTTTCTGCTTGTTTGCTTGCTGGTCCCCACTCCTGCTTTAAAATATCAGTGTCTGACTGCCATTCTATATCATGTATGGATAAATGCAAAAATCTGTCACTGATACCACGCCAGAGAGACATAATTATTTTAATCCTGGGGAGGGGACAAGCAAATAAACATTTTGTCTTTTTTTGTTGTTGTTATGACATAATACAATTTTGTGTGTTTAACTACTTGCTTTCAATTATGATAAAGTCAATGAACTAGAAGAAGGCTAAGGTTAACTGGAATAAAATTTATACAGCTCAACTTTCTCCAGAGATCAGCAAGAAAATTTGGGTTTAAAGGAGCCACATATATCCATGGCATTCTTTAAGTGGTGTTTTTATATTTCCTATTTGATATATTTGGTGTATAAATGTCAAGCAGCTGTTAAAAATTTAATAATGTCTCAAAACTATTTTATAAGTTGCCCCAAAAATATGAACAATAAATCTTAATTATTATCTAATGGAATGATGGGCAGGTTGATCTCCAGACTCTTGTATCTCATTTTAGAGCCAGGAGTTTATTATTCAGATAAATATTTTTTGTTTTCACACTAGTGTGTATAATTGTATTACATAAAGGAATTATACCAATTTACTCCATATTTCTTCTTAACACATAAAAAATATTAGATGATCTAAGTTCCAAAATAGTTACCTTTACTAAGTACTTACTATGTGCCAGATACTATATGTTAAACATTTTGCCTCATTTTATCTCCCTTGTAAGCCCTACCTGGCACAATATTATTTTAAGGAGGAACAAACTGGGCCCTGGAAATTTAAGTAATCCTGAACTAGTAAGTGATAGAACCAGGATGTTAACATAGATTGTATCTAACTCCAAGAACCATGTGCAATCCACTGTTTTATAAGACAGAATCATAATAAAATCATAGGAATAGGTAATCAGATGTGATTCTCCGTTTCTGCATTGGGTATTCAAGTTCCACACAGACCAGTCCTCACCTGTGCTTCCTCCTACTATTTCATTCGTCATTTACTTGTTCACCTCCTGTTGGTTGAATTCCTCCTCGGAGCCAGTCCAATCGACTGTGGGAAATACAATGGTAAACAAGTCAGATAAGGTCCCTGTTCTCACGAAGACTTTATTTAATTTTTTCTTATAATTAGAGACACCAACAATAACAAGTTAATATAGAAGTTTACAAAATACTCATAGGTTTGTGACAAGCAACAGTAACAAAACTCACTAGACACAGTATGATAAAGAAAGAACTGTCTTTTAAAGATTGGTGATCAGAGCAGCCAAGTTGAAGCTGTTCTGTGAAGCAGCAGAAGAAAGAACTGCATCTTTCAATATATTCACTTCCAAATTCCATTTTCATGAAATTCCATGTTCATGAAATTCAAAAGACTGAGAGGCACACTCCAAGTAAACTGATGATTTTTTCAAGATATCCCAGTGATCACCCATAACAACAAGATAATGCGTTCTTTCCCCCTGACCATATAGCTGTATGATCCCTTTAAAACTCCCTAATGAAAATAGAGAAGAAAACATCAGTGTACACCCTCACTTCTAAATACATGATTAGGCAGAGAATATAGTGTGGATTTAATCTGATTTACGTGTAAGATTCTCTGGATAGTGAGGGTGGGAGATGGAGTGGTTAAAAGGATGGGCTTGGTATAATTTACTGTTGTTGTTTTATATTGAAGTAAAACACTTAGAATATTTCAGGGTTATCTGTGCTTTTCTAAAGCATGGTGTAGAGAATTCTGAGCTGGCATCTGAGTTTAGCAGGAAAGGTGCCATGACATGCACAATGGAAGTAGGAAGTGACAGCAATGAAGTCAGAAGAGAGCCTGGTGACAAAAGACACCCGTTTGCCATCCCTTCTCTATGGCATAAAGGTTACCCAGAGGGATGACAAGAATTGGATATTATTAGTTAGGTATCTTAAGTCAGATTTCCTAGAAGCAGATCCTGGGCCAAGGATTTAAATACAAGTGATTTATGATATACTCCCAGGAGAAAGTAAGAAGGCAATAAGAAACCAGAGAGGGCAAGGGAACAAACCAAGGTGGATATGCAACTTCAGGTGAATTCCCAGATTCAATCGGATCCCTAGGAGAGCTCAAGAACATGAGTCCCACTTCAGAGTAAAGGATCTAGATTTCTCTTCGCCCATACGGTCAGTCCCTGGCATTCGGCTGCCCCAACTCAGGAAACAATGTGAATTCCAGGCATTTGTGGCTCATCAGGGCACCTCAATATTCTAGAACCATCCTCTAAAGAGCCATCATCTTCAGGCACTATCTTTGCACAGAAAACACATCAAAGCCAAAGGGTGGGTCCAAGGAACTGGTAAAAAGACCTGAGGGGAACTGGCAAATAAACAAGTAGGATCTGTGATACTACCTCACAAATCCTTCAGTAAATATGAGTGCCCAAGAGAGCAATATAGGAGACAGTGTGGAAAATAGTTTAACAATGAAGTAAAGCTTCTGGACTAAGATGTCAGAGCACATGCCAAAGCATCTTTGCCCAGTGCTCAAAGCAGAGTTATCCCTGTGGAGGATATGAATGGCTCTATGGGGGAAAAGGATGTGTTCTCAAGGGCTCAAAGTTGAAACTGGGAGGGTACACTTGCTGAGTGAAAAAAATTAAGGTAGAGATAGAGCTACAAACTGAAAATTGTGACTAGATTGATTATTCTGTGGCCTCATTGCCTATAACTACACACATAACTGGGATAGGGGTTACATGTGAACAAGAAGACATAGGGATGATTTTCACAAGGGATATAAATTCAGTCTGCCTTTGGTCCAGTTTAAATTGGCCGTGATAAACAAGAACCTGGGAATTACCTGAGCTCTCCTCAGTAGTTAGAATTAAGCAAGATAAAAATCCAGAAGGGCAGTAAATTATCATTGCTTTGATTAAAGAACTGGTTGAAGTGAGAATCTTGATTCCCACTAACTGCCATTACAATAACCCTGTCTAGCCAGTAGATTAAGCAGGACCTAATGTAAACAGCAGATTATTAAGGACTAAATGTGATGAACCCTCTGATTCACTCAGTTTACTTGCTAGGTAAAGGCAAAATCATCTTTCTCATCTAGGAATCCTGTTGCTTCCTAATCACAAAGTCGCCAGAAGGAAATTTGAATTTGCCTTGGGCTCTGAGCAGAAACAAGCATTAAAAGAGTCACAGAGAGTGGTCACAAGCAATCCCATTGAACTCTTAGGACCTGGCTGCTCTCATTACATTAGAGGTATCTGCAATCAGAATAAATTAGACCTTTGGCATAATTTGAATAAGGTTACTCCGCTGAGGCCTCACGGATGTTGGATCTGAGGACCGCCTGACTGCTGCTAATTCTAGCTTACTTGAAAAGAAAGTGTTGGCTTCTTATTGGATATTAATTAAAATTTTACCCATCACAGAAGGGTCCAATAAATCTAAGGACAGAAATACCAGTGATGAATTAGATGATGTCATAGAAGCATTCTAATAGAATTAAGCTTTCTAATAGCATTCTAATAGGGAGAGAGGACCATGGCAAAGTTCACTTATAAAAATGGAAGTTTAAGGGATGCCTGGGTAGCTCAGTTGGTTGAGCATCTGACACTTGGTTTCTGCTCAAGTCATGATCTCAGGGTCATGGGATTGAGCCCCGAGTCAGGTTCTGTGCTCGGCACAGAGTCTGCTTGTCCTTCTCCCTCTGCTCATTCTCTCTCTCTCTCTCTCTCTCAAATAAATGAATAAAATCTTTTTTTTAAAAAATGGAAGTTTAAGGACAGCACAAGGTTGAAGGGTATTTCAGTGAGGTATGCCACACACATGAGTGGATTGCCTCACTTTCCATAGATCTTATGATCTCCGAGGATCTCCTTGTTCCCATTGCTGTGCAGTTAGAATCTTGTTCTCTCCCTACTGATGAAAAATAGGCTTGCTGGTCACCAGCAGGAGTTCCCAAATTTAGGGAATTTTCAATGTTAGGGAGTTCCCAATCTTAGAGCCATAATGCTGTTTGGAAATCAGCCACAAAATGCCCAGCAGATGGTAAAACTCTGATGGAAGCGAGCAAGGGCAAGTTCACATACATAATGAATAGAACTGAGAAATGTTTAATTAAAAGCAGAAGAGGAATTAGACTCAGGTCCTCTAGAGGGTGTTTCAGTATTTATAGACTTGGGTTGTAGCCAAAGACCTTTGCTATATGGTTAGGCAAATGGACTCTAGATGACCGAACAATAAAAAAGTACTGCATATGGAGAATTCAGTTACAAAATTATCTGTGGGCATTTAGAGCAAGAATGAAATTGGGTCATGTAGATGCTCATCAATAAAATACTGTTGCCAGCTAAAAGGGAAATTGGAAAATTAGCATAGATGCCTCACTAGCTCCTGACATTATGAACAAGTGGGCATGTGGGTGTTCAGGACATATACTCATGGACTGAGATGTCATGTCCTCTGGCACCTGAAGAAATGTCTAATGTAATAAGAAACTATGCCTAATGGCAACTGGAAAGGAATCAATACCTTTAAATCTGATTACACTGAATTTCAACCATTAGCTGCAAGGATCTGCAAATGGTTTTGACTGGGATTGACACAGATTCAACTCTAGGGTTTTCTTTTTTCTTTCTTTTTCTTTTCTTCTTTTCTCTTTTCTTTGTTTATCTTTCTTTAGCAAATATCCTTTTTTTACATTTTTTTATTGTGGTAAAATATATGTATCAAAATTTACCATCCTAACCACTGTTAAGTGTCCAGTTCAGTGGTATTAAATACATTCATAATACTATGCTACCGTCAGCACTGTAAATTCCCATTCTTTATCTTATAAAGCTGATCCTTTATACTGATTAAACAATAACTCCCCATTCCCTCTCTCTGGCCCCTGGCAACCACCATTCTATTTTCTGTCTCTGATTTTGACTACTCTAAGTACCTCATATAACTGGAATCATACATTATTTGTCTATTGGTGACTGCTTTATTTCACTTAGCATAATGTATCAAGATTCATCCATGTGCTTTAGAAAACATCAGAATTTCCTTCTTTTTAAAGGTTGAATAATATCCCATAGTATGTATGTGTGTGTGTGTGTGTGTGTGTGTGTGTGTGTGTGTGTGTGTATATATATGTATGCATATATATGTGTGTGTGTGTGTGTGTGTATCACATTTTGCTTATCTATCCGTCAATGGATACTTGGGCTGCTTCCACGTTGTAGCTGATGTGAATATTGCTGCTATGAACATGGGTTTACAAATATGTCTTTGTGACCCTGCTTTCGATTCTTTTGGGTTCATGCCCAGACACGAAATTACTGCATTATATAGTAATTCTATTTTTAAGTTTTTTGGAGACCTGCCATGCTGTTTTCCACAGTGGCTATACCATTTTATGTTCCCACCAACAGTGCCCAAGGTGCTCAATTTTTCCACATCTTCACACACTTGTTATTTTACTTTAATAATAACCATACTACTGGATGTGAGATATGTCATGGTAGATTTTGATTTATATTTCCATAGTGATTAGAGATATTGAGCATCTTTTCATATGCTTTTTGCCATTTGTGTATCTTCTTTGAATAAAAGTCTATTCAAGTCCTTTGTTGTTTTGGAAAAGGTTTTGTTTCTATTACTGTTGAGTTTTAGAATTCCTCTATCTATTTTAGATTTAATTCCTTTTCAAATATTTGATTCACAAACATTTTCTCCCATTCTGTGAATTGCCTATTGTAGGCTTTTCTACTCCTGCAGTACAAACAGCCTTGGAGAAAACAAATAAAAATTTGGAAAAACAAATTTTCTACCATTTTGGCCCTTTTGGATAAATAAGTGCTTGATTGCTACCAATAAGCAAAATTGGAAAAAGAAGCCTAATATTATAAGATCTATCACATTTTAAATTTCTAATTGGAATAGGTAATGAAAATACTTATTATTCAATACAGATAAAGGGAAACACTTTGAAAGGTTGGCTTAGATGTTTAAATAATTTGGTCCTCAGCCCAATGGTTGAACAGGACATTTGAGCTAAACAATGCTGATCATGAGGAGTGGTAAAAGAAAACAACGGGAAATAATAACAAATGGAATTGGAATTTATAAGTGATTCACAGTCGTAGGAAAGAATGCAGTCATGCTATTTCCACAAGAATGTCTATTCTTCCCAAGTGCTCTTATACATGGCACTGATTAGTGGCTAATATTGGGAGAAAATTCTGAACTTATTTTTTTTAGAGAAGTGGAACTGGACTCTTGTTAATATATGAGCTCTGCCAATGAACTCCACCTGAAAAATTAAGGGAAAATAGGTGATATAATTTGATAACTCAAATTATTAACTCCAGCTATCATTCAGCTTATTGTTTTTAGAATATGACTCTGAATAATTGAATAATGACTCTAATGAAACTCCATACTTGTCATCAATGATGACAGAGGACTTAAATTCTTACCTAGGAATGACTTTTGGACATTCTAATCATATGGAATCTGATGTGTTTAAAGTTTAGAGGGTTAGAGTAGTGAGCTACATTTACAGGGACACTGTGGCCAGACATTACTAAAGAATTGGTGGCTTTTGTTGTTTTCTCTAATTGTTCATTACCACAAGTAAAAACGATTTTGTCATTTCTGTAATACAACTAATTAGAATTGAAAAGGTAAAGAAGCAATATAAGATTATCCATAGAGGGGAAAGATGGGCAGTGTTACACATGGTCAGTGTTACACATGGTCATGGCCTTTTATGTCAGGCTCTGTGAAGAGCTATACCATAAATGAGCTATGGTTATGCCCACAAGACAAGCTGGAATCCACAATTTACTGAACAAAGACCTCCAGTCTCCATCCTAGTTGCTGAAATGTGGCTTCTGTTAGGAAGGAATGAGAATGATATTGCAAATTTACTGATGTAAATATACCAGATATTTACAAATGATGTGCCAAATATACTCTTAATTTATCTGCTAAAATTTTATAGGTAACAAAGGATTTGTAGGCTAATAGGTAGAATCAAATAAAAACCAAACTTACTATAGATGATGACCTCCAGAATGAGAAAATAGTTTCAGAGGCAGATTTGAAAAACTAAGTGATAGATCACTTTCATAAAAATTTACCAGAATAAAATAAGTGAATTTTTCCTTAAAAATTAAAAATGTATTGGCACTTTTTAATTTGAAATTACTACAGCTAATGTAGTTAAAATTGCTAGTAAAAAAGATATCAAAGAACTGTGAAATGATATGGTTACCAATAGCAAGCCTCATAGAGAAAATTCCTCCTACACATTAAGTGGTTTAAAATGCTGATCAAAGGGGTTTATGAATTTTATTATTTAATATAAATAGTCCATAAAATAAAACATGAAATTTTATGAAAAGTTTCTGAGAAGTATGTGTCAAAAAGATCTTGACCAAGGCTAGAGAATGGACTGAGAAGGAAAGCAGCAGACCTATAACAGATTCTCTCCTCTTTTGGTGAATGTGTAAAAAAGAAAGAAGACTAATCAAATCTCCTCATAAACATATGAGTGGGAAACCACCTGGAAAATACATTAGTAGCAAGAGTTCTTACCTATGGAATCTTTTTTTTTTTTAAAGATTTTATTTATTTATTTGACAGAGAGAGATCACAGGTAGGCAGAGAGAGAGAGGAAGAAGCAGGCTCCCTGTGCGGGGCTCGATCCTAGGACCCTGGGATCATGACCTGAGCCAAAGGCAGAGGCTTTAACCCACTGAGCCACCCAGGTGCCTCATCTATGGAATCTTTTTAGGAAGATGTACCTGGTCTGTATAGAAATCATCTTGGTTAACAAATCCAAAATATATGAATTCAATCACTCTCTGGAAAGTATAATGTTAAGCTATTCAACTATTATAAAAGAGAAATGTTTCATCACCAAATAAGCTTCTTTCTGTGTACATTACAGGACCACGTACTTTACTAAGAGATCTCTTACATTAAAGCTAGTCCAGTGCACATCTTTTCTTTTTCTTCTTCTTTTTTTTTTTTAAGATTTTATTTATTTATTTGACAGAGAGAAATCACAAGTAGGCAGAGAGGCAGGCAGAGAGAGAGGAGGAAGCAGGCTCCCTGTTGAGCAGAAATCCCAATGTGGGGCTTGAACCCAGGACCTGGGATCATGACCTGAGCTGAAGGCAGCGGCTTAACCCACTGAGCCACCCAGGCACCCCAGTCCAGTGCACATCTTAATGCATCAAAGAAGGACTACCATTTTGATGATATTTGCTTCTTTGTGCTTCTCTGTGTTTGGGGATTACTTCAGTCATTGAAAAAATTAGTAAACTTGACATTGGGTAATTTTAAACACACTAAAATTAAAAGGACTCTAAGAGTTTCAGAAAGAGAGAAGAAAAGATGGTGAAGCTGTAATTTAAAAGAGAGTAAAATTTTCCCCAAACTAAGAAAGCCAAATCCCTCAGTTTAGAAATCCACTAACTGTTGAGAAGAGCTAAAGGAAAAAATAAGATATCTAGTCAAAATTTAGGGAAGGGAAAAGAATATCCTAAAATCTATTAGCAAGAAAAGACAGATTACCTACCAAACCAAACCAAACCAAACCAAACCAAACAAAACAAAAAAACAATGACTAAAAACCAAGACCCAGGCTGACATCACATATTTCATCAGAAACATTAGCAGGAAAATAACTTTAAGTTTTATATACTAAGCTAATATTCATGTAAGAATAAAGGAGCAACAGACATTTTAAAACACATATGAGTTCATAAAATTTACCACAGAATTTCATAACTTGCTCAAGAAAAACATTCTAAATAATGTATTACAATGAGAAGATAGAAAATCTTCTAAACCTAAATAAGTATTTGATTCAACAATAAACATTTCTACTTTTACTTGTATTCTAGGATTAAAATTCCAGGCAATTTAATATAGGAGTTGATAAAGAGATAGTGAAAGAAGGAAATACATGTTAATATTATTATCTTGATCAGAGAACAAATAGAAATAGTTAATACACTTAGACATAGGAGGGAAAAACTTAGATATGTGGTTTAAAAATTCTACACATAAAGAATGTAATAGGGGTGCCTGGGTGGCTCAGTTAATGGTCCAACTCTTGATTTTAGTTCAGGTAATGGTCTCAGGATCATGAGATCAAACCCCGAGTAGGATTCCATGCTAGACATGGAGACTGCTTGGGATTCTCACTCTCCCTCTGCCACCCTCCCCTCAACGCTGCTCTCTCTTTCTTTCTCTCTCCAAAAAACTAAAATAAAAACATTTTAAAAAAGAATGTAATATACATATTTCTATATGATAGAGAAAAAATAGAATTAAGAAACTTTGATCAAAACAACAGTGAGAAGGAAAGAGAATGGTAAGAATATGCTACATAAAATGGCAGAAGTATATCCATGTATATAAAAAATAAATATTAATGAATTAAACATAGTTATTAATAGAAAAACTCAAACAATATTTATAAACTGTTTATTTTCAAATAATTTTGTTTATACAAAAGAATTACAAGGAAAATAGAGTTCCAAATACCATTTGCCTGGCTTTCACTAACGTTAGCATATTATATAACCTCAGTATGTGTATCAAAACTAATATATTAACATTAGTACAATACTATTACCGGAACTACAGACTTAATTCTGTTTCCCCAATCTTTTTAATTAATGCCCCATTTCCAGAATCTCATCCGGGATACCACACTGTATTTAGTTACCAAAACTTAGTTTCCTCTGACCACTGATAGCTCCCTTGTTTTTCATGATTTTGACATTTTGAAGATTACTGGTCAAGTTTTCCATAGAATGTCCCTTTTTTGACTTTGCCTAATGTTTCATTACACTTAAGACAGTGTTCAAGTTAGATTCTAAAATAGCTCATATGCATAGGTATATGCAGTTCATAATGGACAACACCAAAAAGATGAACAGGTCAGCAAGGAGGAAGTTATGTGACAGAATTAAAATTAGGCAAAATAAGATATGAAATTAAAGAGGAAATGCATGACATTGAATTAGATAGCAAAAATTATACAAATAAATGCAATAATCCATCAGATTGTCAGTCTTAGGGAGTTATATATCATATATAGATCTTGGAAGAGGAGAAGGATGGAGAAGGGGTAGGAGACCTTAGTTTTGTCTGGTCCCAGGAATTCAGCTAGACAGCTATCAAATCATTCTGATCACCTGGGAACTCAACCAAGGATCTAAAAAAGAATTGCTGCAATTCTACAGATAGAAAAGTGACCACTTTCTGCAAGGTAATAAATGTGAAGAAGTGAATCCAAGACTATATATGGGAAGATAAAACACGTGGGAGTGGGGGGGGGGCTTCATAAGCTGACACCAGAAAGTGATATAGCAGAAGAGCACAAAATTAGAACTTTTATAAGTCTGCTCCAGTGAAAGACATCCCTGCAATGGACAGATCATCTAAACAGAAGATCAACAAGGAAACAAGGGCTTTATACGACACACTGGACCAGATGGACTTCATAGATATATTCAGAGCATTCTCTTCTAAAGCAACAGAATACACATTCTTCTTGAGTGCACATGGAACATTCTCCAGAGATCACATACTGGGTTACAAATCAGGTTTCAAATGATACCAAAAGATTGGAATTAATCCCTGCATATTTTCAGACCATGGTGCTTTAAAACTTGAACTCAATCACAAGAGGAAATTTGGAAGGAAATAAATGCATGGAGGTTAAAGAGCATCTTATTAAAGAATGAATGGGTCAGCCAGGAAATTAAAGAATTTAAAAAACTCATGGAAACAAATGAAAATGAAAACACAACTGTACAAAACCTTTGGGATGGGGACGCCTGGGTGGTTCAGTTGGTTAAGCAGCTGCCTTCAGCTCAGGTCATGATCCCAGCATCCTGGGATCGAGTCCCGCATCGGGCTCCTTGCTCGGCAGGGAGCCTGCTTCTCCCTCTGCCTCTGCCTGCCACTCTGTCTGCCTGTGCTTGCTCTCTCTCTCTCTCTCTCTCTCTCTGACAAATAAAAAAAAAAAAAATCTTTAAAAAAAAAAAAAAAAAAAAAACTTTGGGATGCAGCAAAGGCAGTCCTAAGAGGGAAGAATGTAGCAATACAAGCCTTTCTTAAGAAACAAGAGAGGTCTCAAATACACACCCCAACGTTACACCCAAAGGAGCTAGAGAAAGAACAGTAAATAAAGCCTAAACCCAGCAGTTGAAGAGAATTAATAAAGATTATAGCAGAAATCAATGAAATAGATACAAAAAGAACTGTAGAACAGATCAATGAAAATAGGAGCTGGTTCTTTGAAAGAATAAGATCTATAAACCCTTAGCCAGACTTAGCAAAAAAAGATAAAGGACACAAATTAATAAAATCATGAATGAAAGAGGAGTGATCACAATCAACACTGAAGAAATACAACAATTATATGAATATAATATGAACAACTATATGTCAACAAACTAAGCAGTCTGGAAGAAATAGATGTATTCCTAGAAATATATAAACTACCAAAACTGAACCAAGAAGAAATAGAATACCTGAACAGACCCATAATCAGCAAGGATACTGAAGCATTGATCAAAAATCTCCCAACAAACAAGAGCCCAAGGCCAGATGGTTTCCCTGGGGAATTCTACCAACCACTTAAAGAACTAAGACCTATTCTGAAGCTTTTTCAAAAAATAGAAATGCAAGGAAAACTTCCAAATTCATTCTGAGCCCAGCATTATCTGATCCCCCAAACAGACAAAAATCTCAACATAAAGGAGAATTACCGACCAATAACCCTAATGCACATTCATGCCAAAATTCTCACCAGGATACTAGCCAACAGCATCCAAAAGGCAAGGGAAACAAAGGCAAAAATGAGCTATTGGGACTTCATCAAGATTAAAAGCTTTTGGACAGTTGACAAAACCAAAAGACATCCTATGGAATGAGAGATTTTTGCAAATGTTTTATCAGATAAAAGGTAGTATCCAAAATCTATTAAGAACTTACCAAACATAACACCCAAAGAACAAATAATACAGTCAAGAAATGGGCAGAAGAGCTAAACAGACATTTCTCCAAAGAATATGTATAAGCAGCCAACAGACACATGAAAAAAAATGCTCCATATCAGCTCGTCATCAGGGAAATACAAATCAAAACCACAATGAGATACTAATTTACTTCAGTCAGAATGGCTAAAATTGACAAGTCATGAAACAAAAAATGCTGGCAAGGATGTGGAGAAAGGGAAACCCTCTTACACTGTGGATGGGAATGCAAGCTGGTACAGCCACTCTGGAAAACAGTATGGAGTTTCCTCAAAAAGTTAAAAATAGAGTTACCCTATAATCCAGCAATTGCCCTACTAGGTATTTACCCCAAAGATACAATGTAGTGAACCAAAGGGACACCTGCACCCTAATGTTTATAGCAATAATGTCCACAATATCAAAACTATGGAAAGAGCCCAGATGTCCATCGACAAATGAATGGATAAAGAAGATGTGTGTGTATAACTACATATATACACAATGGAATATTACTCACTCATCAAAAAAAATGAAATCTTGCCATTTGTAAGGATATGGATGAAACTAGAGGGTGTTAAGTGAAATAAGTCAATCAGAGAAAGAAAGTTATCATATGATTTTATTCATATGTGGCATTTAAGAAATAAAACAGAGGAGCATAGAGGAAGGGAGGAGAAAATAAAACAAGATGGAGTCAGAGAGGGAGACAAACCAAAAGAGACTCTTAACCATAGGATACAAACCGAGGGTTGTTATAAGGTGAGGGAGTGGGTAAATGGGTGATGGGCATTAAGAAGGACATGTATATAATGAGCACTGGCTGTTATATACAACTTATGAATCACTGAACTCTACCTCTGAAATTAATAATACACTATATGTTAATTTAATATAAGTAAAATATTAAAAATTATATATATAAAATATATACACACAGGGATTAATAAAGCCTTAAAATATAGAAGGTGAAATCAATAGAATTACATGGTAAAATGTCAGTTTTTAATAATTTTTGTCAAAGATTGTGTTCATCAATCACATTTAGTAAGATAAGAAATCAATAATGAAATGATGGTCAAAACATAGATGTTCCTAAAAAAATGATAACCAAATATCCTGTAAATCTGCATAGTAGAAGCCACAATTCTAAATAATTTCATATCACAGAATAAATTAAAAATAGACTTAAAAACACTGATAACTAGACCTCAACAAAAAATGTATAGAAAAATATGTGCCATGCAGCAATGCCTACAGAGGAATTTGTAACTTTAGATGCATCTATTGGAAAATAAGAATAGCTGGGAAAAAAGAACTGAGCATTTGAATCAAGAACTTACAAAATAAGTCCAATGGTACTGATCAAGAAAGAAGTAAACTAAAAAAAAAAAAAAAAAGACATAAACTGATTTTCTGATAAGACTAATAGAATTGAAAATCTGTATAAGTGCAGTTAAGAAAAGAGATAACAAAAAAAAAAGAGATAACATAAGTAAATATCATTAGGATGAAAAGGGATACAGATTATAATAGAGATTTTTGACACCACAACAAGTTATTTTATGCATGATCACCAATATTTTAAAAATCTAAATACAACAGATAATTTCCTAGAGAAAATATAAATTATCAAAATTTATCTAGCAAGGGAAAAGTGTTTTCAAATGTCCTCAGATTCATAAATGTCTCCCAATGGACCTTCAACAGCATAAGACTGGATTTGTTTTTTGTGGAGTTCTAGAAAAACTCAAAGAACCATTCATTCTGGGTTTATTTAATTTCTTCTAGAGTTTAGAAAGAAACAAAAAGATACTCAACTCATTTTATGAAACCACATAAACAGAATGTGGATGACATAAGAAAATAGTATTTTGGCCAATCTCACATATAAAGACATACAGCAATTTTACATAACTCTTAAAAGACCATATTAAATATAAAAGGAATATGCTAAAAACAACACATCACAAACAAAAACAGCTCATCTCAGGAATACAGATATTATTTTGAGCAAGTGAAGAAAAGTGGGCCCAAGAGTTTCCCGTTCTGGCCTCCCAACTCCTTTTAGTGAAGTTTCCTTTCATTAATTTTCATAATTCTAATTAAAAGAACAAATAAGACAAAGTATTCTTATGTTACTTACCAATAAAATGAATAAAAGAATTCAAATAAAATATGCTAGAAAGTTAAAGCGATTTAATTCTTAGTGTTGGAATATAGGTAATTATTATATTTCCTTTTCCATTTTTCTGATTATGTTCTATTCCCACTGATACTTCTCATTCTCAATCTCTCTCATTCATTGATACACACACATACACATGTTTAAAATCATAAAAAAAGTTCAAGTTTCAAAAGAAAGAAGTTTAAAAAAAGGAGTTTTGCACAGTGTAGTGGTGTGCAATACTGTGAATGTTTATGTCCCGCCAAATTCATGTTGAATGTTGAAATCCTAATCCCAGTGTGATGGTGTTTGGAGACTAAGCTTTGGGGAAGTTAATTAGATCATGAAGGTGGAGGCCTCATGAACGGGACTGTTGCTCTTACAGCAAGAGGCCAGACTATTCACTAGCTCTGTTCGCCCTGTGAAGGCACCACGGGAGATGGCTCCCTCTGAACCAAGAAGAGAGCACTTTCCAAGAACAGACATGCTGGCCCCCTAATCTCAAAATCAGACTTGAGAATTGTGAGAGATAAATGTTTGTTGTTAAAGTCACCAAGTCTATGGTGATTTCCTATACTAGCTTCAACAGACTAAGACACATAGGTGGAGAAGGAATCTGCGAAATTATTAGCAAGAAAGATGCTTATTCAAGTCTCATATCCTATATATGGTGAGAGAAAATAAACAGAGCCCACCTGAAACAGATACAGTCCTACAGCTATTTCACAGTTTGGTATTGAGCTTACACACTTCTCTGAAGAGCTCTGATTAAGTACAGGCAAGGTAGGGGAAGGAATAAAAGAAAGGTTAAGGATGTTCAGGTTTCATTTATAATGGCATGGGCATCCCAGGGACACAGAGGAAACATGTGGAAACATACAGAAAGGCGGGAACTAGAGGAGGTTAAGCCTCGGAAGTGGAGGATTGAGAGAAGAAGAGCTGGGATTTGAGCTGGGATGAATGATGGCTCATGAGTAGATACCAAGAAAGGTATCCTATGAAGTAAGATAAGATACTCTGCAAGTGCCAAAACCCCCTGGAGGACAGGACTGACCTAGCCTATGTGCAAGGAGTTAGATTCAGCCTGAATTATGAGTAAACCCAAAAGAATTGGACAAAGTGAATAGGGAGGCAGCTGGGTGTGTTCCCTTCCTGAACCATTTTGTACACAGAAAACAGGAGTTTTTCTTGAAGTATTCAGTGATTGGGTGGGAGAGGCATATATAGTTCCTTTTATGAGGTGGGGCAGAATGAACCTGGAGTATATACAAGGATGGGAGTGTTTTTCAATGAATAGCATACAAATAAATAAACGGAACAATCTGTTGAGACTAACTTCTTCTCTCTGGGCCATCTGGTTCATATCAATTAGCACACGCTTGTTTTATTTGATCCTTAAATAGACATTCTCTCAAAGAACTCCTAATGTAACCTTAATGTGAAACTGTTCCCTATATATATAAAATAGGTACCCTTTAGTACTTCTAAATGGGCAAAATATTGTATGTCTTAATTGCAAACAAAACACCAATTGTTATTATACTGTGTGTGTGTGTGTGTGTGTATTCACATACACCTATACACACACACACACACGCGCGCATTTTTTACTTTAGTATCTTTCTAGCATTATACTTGTCAGGTGCAAAGTGTTTAACAAGTATTTTTTCATAAATGCATAAATATTATGGCTATAATATACAATATGTTGCCTTAAGAAGATTTAAATATAATTTTGTTACTTAGAGGTTGGCCTCATACATTTTTAATATGAATTCAGAATGCAACACATTATCATTTATACAGAAGTGAGTTAATTGGATATTTTGATTGAGACTAACCATTATGGTCAGTACATATTTGAATTACTGATTTTCAAAGAATTAAAGTACAATAAAATATATTAACACAATAATTCTACTGAATATTATTTAGTATTCCCTGTAAGTTTCAGAAAGAATTTCAGTATCATGCAGTTCTCTAGGAAAATCATTATGAGCATTAATTATCTTTTATTAGATCTTTATCTTTTATTACCATACATGCACGAGTTATTAGAGATTGAGTCCAATTTGGATAATATGGGTAACATATCTAGGAAATCCTTCCTGTATTCTTTTTAAAAAATTCTGAAATATTCTCATTTATCTATTTTTATAGGATAAATGTAGAATATGACCCTTAAATATGTGGATTTTGAATTTTTGGCATTATTGTATTCTGTTGCTCACAACCTAATGTTTAAATTATGGACTTCCAAGTAAATAGTCCAAAGATTCTTTTCATACCTACCAATATTTTAATATACAAGTTATAGTTCCTGATATTGTTTCTATCCTTAAATTACTTTTATTTTATATTCAAAATCAACCTCAATGATTATGGATGTTAAAACACCTAACATGCAGAAGTAATATGTGCCTCTTGTCAAAATGTCAGTGTATATTCTAGCCAAACACTCATTATTTTAATTAGGAAATTTTGAAAAAGGGCAACTTCCTTAGTGATAGGTTTAGTGCTGGAAATACTGTAGTCATATTAGTTAGGGGTAAAATCAGATAAAAATAACCATAATTTTTATTGCATGTACTATGTGCTGGGAACTCTGCTAGCACTTTACATATAATACATTAAATCATCACAATAACATTGTGAGATTGTTATTGTTACCCATTTTTTGGAAATAGGGAAACTGAGGCTCATAAATGTTGAATAACTTGCCAGATATACACTAGTAAATAGAATTCTAGCATAGATTATGTGTTTCCAAATCCTTGCCTATAACGGGCTATAAAAGGCAGACTTACATGTCGTAATTGGTCATTCTTACATTATTTTTATTCCTTCTTTAAAAATAGAGTACTTAAGAAAAAATTCTTAGACCAGGTTTGCAGGGCTGTATATGGCAAACCCAGGTCCTATTACTTCCAATCCAAATGGTCTTTCTACTACCCATCCCTGCCTCCCTGTAAGTTTCCATACGATGCTGGCTTTTGTCTTAGTTAGGACCCTGAGATTACTTTTATATCATGCATGTCCCACACGTAGTCTTCAGGAGATTTCACATTTTCATTTAGACATTTAAATTCATTCATCTAGAAATTTGAACGCTTTTAAGATGCCAGTGGACTGATTGGAAACTCCAGCGATTTTTGAATGAAAGGGCTTTTGAGTATACAAATGAATGAACCAGACAAGTGCAGCTGTGTTTAGAATGAGGCTTTATAATAGTCCAAGGCAGAATTTATTAGGTATTCCCTCTTAATGAGTTCCATATAATTCTTTCAGTTAATAAGTTAAAGATCATCTTTGTAGCTGAGGAGCCTGAAGATTCTGACTTGGATTTATTAAAAATGCTTACGTTTGGCTGGTAAAGTAGGCAGATATGATGCTGCCATTGTGTGCTAACTTCCTGTCTGAAGGAGAAGATCCCTAAAAGCTATATGGCGTACGTTGTAGTCCTTAAAGAGAAGTGGACGGGGTGTTTATTATTGTTAAATGCCATTTTCCTCCTGCTACACTTCCAACTCTAATAAACACTTGAAAGAACATCCCATGGGAACATACAATAAACTGAGCTGAGCTTTTTCAAAAATTAAAATCATTTGCCTCTTCATCTTGTTTACCATTTCACAAAATGGGGTTTCTGTTATGTGTCATCAATGGCATAGGGTGAGGCAAAGCTAATTGACTAATAAAATCCCTATTTGATGAGGTAATTGGGAAAGGACCTGTAGTTTGACTGCATTCTTGCTAAACAGGGGCAGAGGGCTCTGATTCCTTTTGACCGCTTTACTGTGAATGATATTAATTGAACTGCAATTGCCTCAGGCTGCAAATTGGGATTTACTGAAAAATGTTTCAAGTTATAGGATTAAGATCAGATGGGAGTTTTAGTTAAGAGGCAAACATTAGGTAAAGTGCATTACATCATCAGCTAAGGAAACTTTCCTTTACTGTTCATTATTTCCTCAGCAATGTTAACTAGGAAATAAAATACAAATAGCACTTTAACATTTTTAATTGCAATGTTTCTACACTTTACATATCATCATTTTTTTAGTTAACATCTAGCTTCAAAATTCTACAATCTATGGTAAAAAAGAGTTTACCTAGCTATATTAAACTATTTCTTACTTTTCTTGAAAACAGGTCTTTTTCTTTTAGACAAATGAGGTGGTTCCTTCTCATGCTTTGGTAATGTGCATAATGCATTCTGGTTTGTATAATAGTGATCTGTGTATTTAGCATATCTATTTCCTTCTCACACTATTGACTCTCATTTAAGAAGGGAGTCCTGGTCTTTACAGTTTTTGGCTAACACAATACCTTTAGCATATAAAGTACCCAATAAGCATTTACTGATGTACAATTTTTTTTTTTTTTTTCAGTTTTCTATTCTAAGAGGGCTTAGAGAGAATGGTTTGGGCGTGATATGTGAAATTTGAAATTTTTAAAGTATTTGTGGAAACGTAAATGCATTTATTGTTTAGAGTATAGAAATTTCAATTTTCTCATTGTTCTTCTTGGGTAAGAACAAAATATAATATATAGACATGTATAATAATATAGGTGTAAAAATAGAGAGAAAATATAAAAGGTATTAAATATAAAATATAAAAGGTATTAAATATAAAATATAAAGTTTATGCCTATATGTATATATACACACTAAGGGAGTAACCAATCTTGAATATGGTATCCATATTCCATTAATATTAATCACAAGAAAGTCTGTTCAGTAAATAAGGGGAGGGTAGTGAATGCTAAATTATTGATATGCTGTGTAAACATATGCATTTAATTTGAAAATATAATTGGAAAAAATCTGCTCTTCTAAAGCATAGCATAGCAATAATAGTCTAACAAGAAAGCCTTTAGGGAGCCTGGGTGGCTCAGTTGGTTAATTGCCTGCCTTTGGCTCAGGTCTCTAGTCTCAGGGTCCTGGGACCTACCTAGGCCCACATCAGCCTCCCTGCTTGGTAGGGATCCTGCTTCTCCCTCACCCTGCTGCTCCCGCTGCTGGTGCTCCCTCTCTCTGACAAATAAATAAAATCTTAAGGAAAAAACGTCGATTAAAAGTTATAAAAAATACTTCAAACCATTTCTCATCTTAGGCTTGGTACTTTAAAATTTTATATGCAACTATTTATGTAAACAAACTTTCAGTAAATAGGGATGATAAACTGAGTTGTTTTTAGAGCACCTTAATTTGAACACTGAATATGTAATAGGAAATATTTTAACTTCGTTTTTTAATAGAGATGCAACCATATGACTAATAAACAATATTGGAGGAAAACGTTTTAGTTAAAATGAGTAAAGACATGACATTCAAGAGTGGCACACTTAAAATAGTGAAACATAAAATAAACCATTTCCCTAAAAGGTAAGTTACCTGGTTGAACTTAGCACTATAATCATTGCTAAACAGGACACATAAAGGTCAAAATCAGTTTGGTTGGAGTTTAAGATGTGAGGAGAGGGGTGGTATGAGAAATAGCTGCAGAGATAAGCTAAACATTTAAAAGGAGAAAATTTCATGTCAGAGAGAGGACTTTTTACTTAGTTCACTGGGCAGCACAAGACACACCAAAGATGTTTGAGCAGAATGCCATGATCAAGCTTTATTTTGAAGAATTTAATGTCATGATAATTAAGTGAAATTTGTGATACTGGATTGGATCTTGAAACAAACCAAAAAAAGTGGGGCAAATGGTAAATTTGAATAAGGTCTCTAGATTATAGCCTTGTATTAATGTTTATTTCTTGATAGGGATAACTGGTAGTACTGTGGTACCATCTCCTTGTTTAGGAAACATACACTAAAGTGTATAAAGGTAAAGAGACATCATATCTGCAAATTTATTTTAAATGTTTCAGAAAAAAATGTCTCAAGTGCACACACACACACACACGCACACACACAGTAGGAGGGGAATAAGTAAGTATGGTGACATATTAACATTTGGGGAATCTGTATAAGTGGTAAACAGGAATTCTTTGGAATATTTTCGCAAGCTTTCTAAAAGTCTGTAACAATCTCAAGAAAGCTTTTAAAAAGAAAAGTAGTGTGTCAGTGACATAAAGGAGGTTTAGAGATGACTAGGTTGTAAGAGTTGGATATATCATGATGAAAATCAACATTAGTAATTTTTTGGAGGGAAATCTGGGAGAACACCCCCAAATTTAAAATGTTCACATCTTTAAACTCAGCAACTCTATTTCTGACATTCGACTCATGGAAGTATACTCATGTGTGCACAATGATACTTAGTGCAATACTATTTTGATTAGAAAAGTAAACCAATCAAAACGTCTGCTTAAGAAGCAGCTACATTCAAGAACAGTCATGCTTTAGAATAATCAGGAGACAGAGGATAGATTTATAAATGTCCACTATGTCCTCACATAGAAAGATCTCCAAGACACAGTAAATGAAAAATAAAGAAGTTGCAAAACTATACATATGGTAAAATCCCCTTTATGTTAAATCCCATTGAATTAAATTATCTTTTATACTTAAACCTGGATAGAGTTGTAAATTTACCTAGAGTAAGGTGATAACCTCTGGGGAAAAGAGAGAAGAGCTTGAAGAAAGATGGCCATGACACCAATGTTTAGTGCTCACTCTAAATACATCTTGCTTTCTAATATATCAGGTATTCATATCTTACTTGGATAATTTAAAAAATTAGTATCTCACAGTTAGTTCAAAATAAGCTGAGTTGGGGCACCTGGTGGCTCAGTCTGAGCAGGACACAATGCTTCATTTCAAGGTCATGAGTTCAAGCCCCACATGGGGTATGGAAATTACTTAATCAAAATAACAATAATAATAATGATAATGATAGTAATA
This sequence comes from Enhydra lutris kenyoni, assembly GCF_002288905.1. NCBI lineage: Eukaryota > Metazoa > Chordata > Mammalia > Carnivora > Mustelidae > Enhydra > Enhydra lutris. Next base: position 48,876,812 of record NW_019154087.1, on the reverse strand, counting down.
ATCAGCTGAAATACAGTGGAGAGAGATTAAAAACTGCTGTAGCAGTCTGAAAAAGAATGGGAAAGGCAACTGAATTAAGGTTCTGTCAGCAGAAATGGAGTGGAGGCAGTGGTAGGGGTGAGAGGGAAAATCTCTATTCCTCCTGAAAGGGTGAAAAACGAGAGAAGGAAGGAAGATTTAATATGGCTGACTACAATAGCAACATCTTTAACAAGAACAGGAAATAAGGAAACCTACAGATTTGTGAAGAGAAGATAATTTTTATTCTGGAGACACTGAATCTAAGATACTGATATCCAGGTAGATATACTGCAAGTCTCCCAGAAAGACATAATATTTAGAGACACAGACCAGAACTACCGTGGGGTTAAGCAACTAAATATTTGAGGTAACAATTATAAAACAACTGTAAGTGGACACAGATTGTACTTCTTTGTTATGATCACGGTCTAATGTTCCATTTGATGTTCATAACACACTTAGTCCTGGAACAGGACATATTTATAGTTGGGTATTAAAATTGATCTTAAGAGGCGACAATACTATATTATGTAAAAGAATTCATTCACATTTCTTTTTTCAATAAATTCTTGCATAATGAAACCTGTCTTCCATTTGGTTCATTTCCCACTTAAAACTCTGTATCTAAATCAAACTGAATATGAATGAAATTTGCAGCAACATAGAAAATGTATTATAATCAAATCTAATTTTTATAAGTAAAAATTTTAAATGGTTTAAGTCCTCTCAAGGCATTTTTTTTTTTTTCCATCAGTTTCATTAAAATGTTACTGCCCTGGGTCCCCGCAGGATATTCAAGTCCATTGGTGGGGTTACTTGTGGTATTTTATAACTATTCAGATGGCTAAGTTTTGCAGCTAGGGGGTGCTGAAGGACTACAGAGAATTAGATTACATCTTATTTTTTAAAAATTTGGTAATCAGTGAAAATCTTTAAAAAATTAAACTCTTTAATGAAATAGCATTGAATTACATATATCAATTTGCATAAACAATATTTAAACACATTTTATCATTGAATTGACCATATAAACTCTCAGCTCCAACAAAACTCTCTAAATAATGTAAATATACTTACTTGGTCTTATGCTTGTGTTATATGAATTATGGATAATTCCAATTTCAGCTATGGAGAAATGAAAAAGTTACACTGGATTGATATCACTAGGAAACGGGAGACTTATATATCATCAAGTGCCTATTTTCAGGTTCAAACAAGATCAATGTAAATAAATCTAAAAAGTCTAGACTTCTGACAAGAAAGAAAATACAACTAGCAGTAAGACCGAACTTAAACAAAGATATTACATACTCAATCTTTAAATGTTTTATAGCAAATCCAAAAAGTATTCAAATAAAAAAAGAAATGAATTCAGAAAAAAAGTCAATTTTACTTAAAAAATATGTAAGCATTTTAATAAAGAAGTTAAAATCCTCCCATGATTTTCCCCCCAAAACTCAAGTTATTTCCAGTAATAGTGTATTTTCCTCTTTGTTTCTTAAAAATTATGTGAAATCACATATCCATTATTATTATATTCCAATTTAAAATATTTATGATTCTCTAAGGCACAATGATTTTGTATATTCTGTATCAACAAAATGAAATCCATGAAAATATATTTAGGCTTTAAGGTGGATTAAATAGACTTTCTTTTGCCAGAAATATTTAATCAATGTATCTATCCTTTATTTTTATCAGAAGTCAGAATTCAGTATGAATTTACGTAAATCTAGATTTCCCTTTGTTTCAAAAATGCTCTCTGTGTTTCATAAACTGGCATTTTGACAACACAGGCACACTTTAAAATGAGCTGATTTTACAAATTAGTAATTTTTTGAACTTTATTTCTCCACAGAGCCCACATAATTATAGTTGTTATGTTTCTACTTACAAAGTTTAAACAATATGTAATATAATTTTGCTTAATCTGTGATAATACCATCTAATATTATACAAGATTAAGATGGTTTTTTCTGAAAGTTACAAGGAAGGAAATTTGAAATACTACATACATTAGAATGGTGATCATAACAGGATCCAGCGTGCACATCATTTTATTATGAGAATTATCCGAAGTATCTGCAATTTACACTAACTGAAGAGAATTGTTTGGATTTTATTTTATGTAGTATGCTTATCCTTCATTTATTCTTAAAGCAATGTGTTCGCTATACATATATACCTCATTAGTAGAGCACAGAAGTAACAAGATCATGCTGCCATTCAAAAGTAAGGTGCCACATTTTTATTACAATCAAATGGCATCCAAAATGCAATATATTGCTATGAAAATGCAAAATTTCTCAGATTGGCATTTATGAGTGAGGCCGGTCACAATGAAATGGCATTTTATTTTACACAAATCAAAAAGACTTATCATAAATATATAGACCAATATATAACATTGAAGAACAAGAAGCAGAAAGGAAACAATGCTCTCGCATAAAGATCAATTCGCTTTGCTGCTGTTGGAATAACAGGTTTGGCAGGCGGTGGCTTCTTGTTGTTCTTCGCCTGAGATTTCCCAAGCCCATTGTTGACTTCAATAGGTTTTCCATAGCAGTCATAATTGGATAATTCAAAATCTCTTGGTAAGCTTCCAACAATGCTGAAGTCATTAGACCTCAGGTCAGACTTGGAAGTGCACACCTTTTTGCATCTCGTCTCTCCTACCTGAGAATAAAAGTTGAGGACAGAGTACATTTAGAATTGTTCTATTCATAAAACATCTCTTCAAAAGGATATTTTAAAAATCTGCTAGTTTAGTCAGTTGACTATTATCTTGGTTTGACCAAAAATCCAATAGTAACTGATGAGGCCGTCAGACTACTTGAATATTTAGGGTTCTAAAATGTCGCTCATATGACAAGGCTTATGTCATGGAATAAACTTTTGATTGGTTATTTTATGTCAAGGGACTTAAAGCACAAATCAACATTTATCTTAGATACTCCCAGGCTTGTGAGAGTTCTCATTTGAAATACCAATACCAATAAACTACAATCCAATATTTAACCATTATACAGACCATATCACTACAATACATGGATAAGAGAAATCTTCTGGTACTTCTAACCTTTGACTTCCCCATGGATTCTATTTCTGGAGATGGTGGTTTTTAAATGACTGAGGCATTTATCTCTTCAATGAGACAGACTCTGTCTCTAAACTGCATTCACAACTAGGAACTAAAAATGGGTCATAGTGATCATGAACCAAAAATGAACTGGTGAAAGGCAATCATTCCTAATTTGTGACTAAAGTGAATTAGCCAACCACACTCAGAGAATCCAAAGAAATTACGTATCTGGACAAACAGAGTCATATCTTCTGGGAAAGAGCCAGATGGCAGTGTTTAGAGGAATACAGCACATAAAATTAAGATATAGTGGGTGAAAACAAAACAAAAACAAAACAAGTTAAGATGCGTTTGTGTATCTCCTAACATTATACATGTAGATTACTTCCATTTTTTCTTTAATTATGAACATGCCCTGGTAATGTTATTTTTTAAGCTGGTATATAAGTGTTGGCTTTAATTGTATATACTTTATACCACATAGATATGTGTACAATCCTGCTGAGTAAGAATTATTAAAAATATGTTTATATAAATATAACTATATAAAAATACACAAGAAGCTGCTAATAAGTAGGAATGGGAATTGTGGAGCTGGAAATTTACCTATTTATTATGTTTTTTGGGGGGGGGTATTTTACCCTTCTTAGTGTTTCATACTAAGAAAAAAAAAGATGTGAAACACCAATATATTAACATATTTAGAGAAGGTTTGGGATGTAAAATAGCTCAAAGTAGAAACATAGTTCCATACTGCTTTGATGGAACTTTGTTTTAGCTAACAGAGGCAAACCTTAAGAGGATTCTCCCTCCCCTTTCCTAATGTGTAGTTACAATTTACCAATTGTAACTACAATTGTAGTTTGTACAAGTAACTACAATTGTAACTACCAATTGTGAGAACTCAACTGACTTTAAAAGAGTATGGCTTGATTGACTATTTTTGATTGAGCAACCACAAGTTCAGGGTCTAGTCCATATCAATTTATGCAGTGTGTCTAGGAAAATATCTGGCAAAAAATAGGGACTGGTCAATGGAATGAGAACAAAGGCAGCAACTAAAATTGAAATTATTTAAATATGACTTTGGGAAATCACATATATATAATTATGAATATATATATTATAAATATATGAACATAAACACAAATATGTGAATATTGTAAATTATGATTATATAATAGAAAATATATTTTATATATATAAAACTTACTCTTATACCTTCCATTTAAATTCCCCAATTTAAAATTTTAAAAGGCCATTTTCAGCAAGCATTCTGTGATTTAAATTCCACCACCACACACATGCACACACAGACTCACATTCATACTCCTACACATTTCCTATAAGTGTACCAGAAAGAAGACCACATTTAAAGCTCTAATTTTCCAGTCCTATTTGAAGAGTAAGTCTTAGCATTATCAGTGAACTTTTGTGAAGAGTAAAATTGCTACCTTGTTTGGAACAGAGGTTGAGAACAGTCTCTACATATCGTATCTTTGTATTATCCCCAGACTCTCAGAGCAGTCATCAAAATCTGGGACTCTGTGGATATCCCATCTTGCTTTCTCCCTTTAGAATTCTCTACTCCAAAAGTTTAATTTACTAACTGTGCTTTAGAATCCACTTATCAAAACAAAGGGATATTCTAGCTTCTACCAATAGACTCAATTCTTATCATTTACTTTACTTTCTCACAAAGAAAGCCATGCATATTTACTACAGAAATGCATTTACTTTAAATCATATTTTAAACACAGCTCTAGGTATAGTTTTAGTATCTATAAATAACTAAATAAGTAATCAAATTTATATGATATTACAACCTAAGTCACACATAAATACTTGAAATTTTCTAATCTGTTTTATTTACATTTTTTTAAAATAAACATATAGTGCATTTTTATCCCCAGGGGTACAGGTATTTTATTTATTTATTTATTTATTTATTTATTTATTTATTTTTAAATAAACATATAATGTATTTTAATCTGTTTTATTTACAAAAACATATTCTTGGGTTCTGCTAGCCATTTCAATAATTTTAGAATTTTATCCACACAGTTTATTCAAAATATAGACATAGGATGCTATATTTAGTCAGAGAGATTATTTAAATATAGTATATATGTCAATAAGAGAAGAATAATTTCTTCAATGTTAAAGTAATAACAGAAAAGTACTCCAAAGAGCTTCAGTTTGGTTGTACTAAATTTTCACTCATTTAATTTATTAAAACCTCTTCTAGAAATGTATTTGAAGGTTCTCTTATTTGAAAAGAGTTGTGTGTGTGTGTGTGTGTGTGTGTGTGTGTGTGTGTGTGTACTGAAGGAGAGAACCTCTACTATAGAAATATCTTTTAATTATGTGACACAACTAAATAAGAAATAAGAAGTCCTCAGCTTCCTTAAATAGGCCATGATTCATTAACTAGTTGGCTGGGCTCAGCTTTTATCATTCATCGGAGATTTTACACAAACAACTTTTTTGGCTAATACTCTCCACACATAGTTATCATATCAAATATGTACTTAAAAGTACAAAAATATTTACAATGTAATATTATTTAAAGCAATTATAATATCACATCAAGAGGGATTCAATACACTCCTTATTAATAAGAAAGTAGTCCTACATAACACATTCTTAAAAGTGATCTTGGTTATATTAATCTCCAATTTACTATTTCTCAATTTTTCCTCATATAAATATGTGTCTCATTTACTTTCATCATATAAACTTGTCATTCCTGAAAATTACTGGTAGCAAAAATGAGCTAGTATGGTAATGAAACTGTCAAGAATAAAAAATGACGCAGATAAGAACTTCCTAATGCTTCAAATTACAACCTTTAGATTGTGTGTGTGTGTGTGTGTGTGTGTGTGTGTGTTTGTGTGTGTGTGGTTTTCAGTTTGAGTCACACATTTAGAAGGAAATTACCATATGCAATATTTCTTGACCAGAAAACTTACATATGATTTCATGGGGATAATATTATCTTTTGCAGTTAATAAAAGTATGTTCAAAAGGGAATAATTTCCATATATTTTACCCAATTTAAGTCATTCCTTATTTTTAAAAACCCATCACTACTATAGGAAACAACTATCTCATTCATACTTAAACAACAGGTTTTATGTTTTTAATTGTTCAAATCATAAGGCAAAGACACTATTTTGTCTTTTATTCACAACATCTTTCTTATGAATAGCACATGGTACACACCAGGCATTGGAGACAGGATGATATTAACAACAGTAGGTCCTCAACTAAATTTAAGGGGGAAATAACCCAGATAATTATGTGTGTATGATGACAGATTTATGTATGCAGGCAAAATTTTAAAACATGCTAAAAGCTAGATTACATTATCATTGCTGTTTCTTATTACACGTTTTAAAATTATTCCTTTCCTTAGCAAACACAGTATAATTTTAAAAATCAGCATCAAAAATTCCCTATAATCCAAGTTTCATTGTGCTTTCATTAATAACTATTGTTATTCTGTCTAAAAATAAATGACATATCCTTTTGAAACTGTGCACCACAGGGTTCATGAGGCTGAAACTAGCAGAATGTTGAAAGCTTGTTTTTCAGAGAATCGTTTCTCCCTAATCAGCTATTGTGTCTTTTCAGACCCTACTAACAAATCCACTAGCTGTTTCTGTAGAAGACTGAACTCAAGGTCAACCGACATGGTGCCAGCCTATGAACAAGCAAGGCCCTGCATTCTTTCACAGAGATAACAAGACTAAGACCCCATTCTAGTTTATACCAGCTCTCCGATCATGCCCACAGCCCCTTCTCCCTGTCCTAATATAACCTCCTGATGTGAGGGGCTGAATTTTTCCTCTTTCTGGCGTTAAGTCCCTCCCCCAAAGTGAAATGAGATTTATGTTACATATATGTTTGCTCAGTATGTGTGGTCCATCCTTCCTAATGAATAGTCATAAGTTTCTCTGCCCTTTTCATCAATATGTATGTAATCTCCTACCCTGAATTTCCCCTTTAAAAATCCCACTTCTTCACCTGGAACCTCAGAGACGGTCCTTGGACACCAATCCACCATCTTCCCAGGTTGCCTGCCTCCTAAACAAAGCATTCTTTCCTTTCCAACCAACACTTGTCTCTTGAGTATTGTCTTTTGAGTGACAAGCAGCCAAACTTGGGTTTCAATAACAATTTCATAGAAATTACTTTGCAAAAGTTTGTGTTTTGAAAGCAAAATATACTGGAACAAATGCATTTTGAAACTAGAAAGTATATTTTTTCATAGCAAAACCACTAAATTAAAAAGACAACAAATTTTAATTTCTCTTTTTTATATTTTTTATGTCAATGTGTAACAGTCTTATGAATTTATCAAGCTTACATGTTTTCTTTAAGTTTGGCATATATATTAAAGATTTTAGTTTTTTTACTCATTCTCATTTTGAAGTCTATCTCAGGATACAAATGTTACATGGGTACAATGTTCATTTTAGAAGTTGCATTTGGCCTGTAAACAATAAAAATAACTCATATTTATTTCTGGAGACTAAAATTTCTGGTCAACTTTTAAACTCCGTAAGTATCACTCTATGACTTTTGTAGCAAAATGTAACAGTTTCAGAATCCAAACACATGTTTTTCTATTAGTAAGCTCAAACACAAAGAATTAAAATATAGATGTTCTTAAATATGTTCAACTTTCCTTCATTGGGTAATTACTTTAATGTCTGAAAGCTAAATTTTAAAATAACACAATTCTGTGGAGAATTCAAGATGGCATTGGGAGAACCTGATCTCATCCCTCCCATGGACCTAACCAATCTACAACCATATATGGAAAAATTCCCTCTGAAGGGGATCAAGAAAGTGGATGAACAGAGCCTCTGTACTAAGGGACATCAACAAAATGTGTAGAAGAGGCAGAGATATGGTCTCACTAAGGAAGAAAAAAAAAAAAAAACACCTCAGGCGCAGCACTCCATGTTTAGGAGGGATCTCAAAGTTACATAGCTTTACCCTGAGGAGGGAAAGACGTGAGCTCCAGGTCTTGCAACTTAACCCTTAGATTCTGCACAGGAGACATGAGTCCTCAAAATACCTAACTCTGAAAACAAATAAAGAATATGTCCAGGAAAACTACAGAACCATAGTAATTGAAAAACCCACTCTTAAAAGGCTCAGGTGCTGACTCACTTGACATGGAAACCAGTGCAAGAACAGGAGGCAGCTGAGCCTCTTTTCCCCCAGGAACTTAGACAGTGGAGGCAGCCAGTTTTACTACCTTGTTCTTCCATGCTAATCCTGGCACTGGTGAGTGCCATTTTAGAATCCTTCCTCTAGACTGCTAAGGTCAGAGGGCATGCTCTATAAAGGGCATCAAACAACCCTATGCCTTGGTCAGCCTTGCAACTGACAAGACAATAACCCCATCCACTATGCCCCTGCAGCAGTCACAGCCAGGTATCCCAGCCAGCTGGGCCAGAGCCCACTCCCACCTATCACATGCCCACAACAGTCATGTATCCACAACAAGAGGAGGGTGCACACAGCCTACACAGGGGATACTCCTGGAACACCTGGCTCCTGTGGCCAGGAAGATTTGCACATCTGGGCCCCATAAGACAACACCTACATAAGGCCACTCCTTCCAGACCAGGAAAAAAAGCCAGACTACCTAATACTTAGTAACACACACAGAGAGTCAGGCAAATGAAGAGATGGAGGAATATGTTCTAAATGAATGAACAAGACAAAATCTTGGTAAAAGAACTAAATGAAATGGAGTAAACAATCTACCTGATAAAGAGTTCATAGTAAAGGTTATAAAAATGCTCACCAAACTCAGGAGAAGAATGGATGAAAACAGTGAGAATTTCAACAAAGAGATAGAAAATATAAGAAAGCACCAACCAGAGCTGAAGAATGCAATAACAACATGTTAAATACGCCAGAGGGAATAAACAGCAGATTAGATGATACAGAAAACTGGATCAGCAATCTGGAAGTCAGAACAATGAAAATAACCCAAACCGAACAGCAAAGAGTAAAATAATTTTAAAACTGGGTAGTTTAAGGGACTTTGGGACAACATTAAGTATAGTAATATTCACATTAGAACTCATACCACTCAATATCAAAAAACACAGTCCAGTTAAAAACTGGGCAGAAAGGGCACCTCGGTGGCTCAGATGGTTAAATAAGTGTCTGCTTTCAGCTCAGGTCATGATCTCCAGGTCCTGGGATCCAGCCCCACGTCAGGCTACCAGCTCAGCAGGGAGTCTGCTTTTCCCTCTCCCTCTGCCTCTCCCCTTGCCTGTGCTCTTTCTTTCTCTCTCAGATGAATAGACAAAATCTTAAAAAAAAAAAAAAAAAACTGGGCAGAAGACCTGAAAAGACATTTTGCCAAAGTATATATATAGATGATCAACAGGCATATGGAAAGATGTTCCACATCACTAACCATCAGGAAAATGCAAATCAAAACCACACTGAGATATCGCATCACACCAATCAGAATGGCTAGTATCAAAAGAAATGACAAGTGTTGGTGAAGATGCAGACAGAAGGCAACCATTGTGCACTGTTGGCAGGAATGTAAACTGGTACAGCCACTCTGGAAAATAGAATGAAGTTTCCTCAAAAAATTAAAAATAGAGTTACCATTTGACCCAGCAATTTTGCTTCTCTGTATTTATCTGATGAAAATAAAAACACTAATTTAAAAAGACACAGGTATCCCAATTTTTGCTACAGCATTATTTATAATAGGCAAGATACAAAAGCAACCTAAGTATCCACTGATAGATGAATGAATAAAGAAGATGTGGTAAATACATATAATGGAATATTACTCAACCACAAGAGAGAATGAAATCTTGTCATTTGTGACAAGAGGGGTAGACCTACAGAGTATTATGTTAAGTGAGAAAAGTTGGAGAAAGATAAATACTGTATTATTTGCCTTATACTTGGAATCAAAAACAAAACAAACAAGACTCACAGATACAGAGAGATACAGAGAACAAACTGATGGTTGTTTCAGGGGAGGGGGGTAGGAGATGGATAAAAATAAATGAAAGGAATTAAAAGTTACAATCTTCCATTAATAAAATAAGTAAAGATATAGTATGTAAATTACAGCATAGGGAATATAGTCAATAATTTTGCAACAATTTTTTATGGTGAAAGATTGTGACTTGTCTTACTGTGCTGATTATTTCCTAATGCATATAAATATCAAATAACTATGTTTTCCATCTGAAACTAATATAATATTGTGTGTAATTACTCTTCAATAGAAAATAACATAATTCAGTCTAATGTTCTAGATCTTATTTATCCTTTATATCTATTGTCATAAAAATCTTGATATATTCTATGGTACTCTGAAAATTTCCTCCATCTATAAAATAAATAGCACCTATTCTGTAGAACTTCTTTGCTTTCTGTCTTGAGATCACTAGCCAGGGTTCAAGTTAGTGAGTAGAGGGATTAGTAGGTTGGAAAAAGGAGAAACTGACAAAAGACTGGGAGATATAAATGGAGATCAGCTGGGCACCTTCACTTGGTGGTGAGTTCTTGTGTGTCCTTTTTGCCTTATACATCCCAGATTTGAAGCTGAAGGAGCTGAAATTAATATGCCAATGGGCACAGATAAAAATAGCCCCAATTAAAAAAAAATAGCCCCAATAAAAGCCTGCTTCCTCTAGTCACAAAACAAAGAAAAAAGCAGCTTAGCAAGACGAAAACCCTTTTGGCTAATAATCTCTCTACTTGAGCCAAACACCACACACACAAAAAAGTGTAACCCCATCTCCACTCATGCAGCAAAGGCTGAGTGGGGAACTGAGCCTTCCACGTTTAAGAGGCAGTAACAAGTTACCCAATACTCTCATTGCAGTGGTATTGGAGAAGGCCAGACAGGAAGCTGGGACTTCTAGACTTCCATCTCCATAGACCACTAACAAGGGTCTGCTTCTCGCACTGCATCAGTGGAGACTGTGTAAGCAACAAGGACGTTCACCCCCACCCAGCAGAAACAAATTGCTTCCCCTCTTTTACACTGAGGATGATGTCACAGGAGGCCTAGCAGAGAGGCAGGACTTCTATCACCACAGAGTGGTAACAAGGGCATTCCCCCTGTCATATCAGTGGAGACCACATGGGGTATTAAAAATTCCCAATCCCACCCTGAAATAATGAAGAGACCCACACAGTGTGAGGATCTGAACTTCTACTTCTGGAAGTACTGATGCAGCACCCTTCCTTCTCCTGGAAGGACACAGTAAGAGAAAGCCCACTAAAACAAGAAAGGCAAGTTTAAACAAGATTCAGAGTCTCATAAAATAATATGAAAATGTTCAGGTTTCAACAGAAATCACTCATCATATGAAGAACCAGAGAAGATCTCAAATTGAATTTTTTTAAAAATATGATCAGTAGATACCAACACCAAGATGAAAAATGTATTAGAATTATCTGAGAAAGGTTTTAAAACATGAATGATAAAAATGCTTCAATTAGGTATGGTGAACAATTGTTCAAAATCTTTTGGAAAATAGAGAGCCTGAGCAAAGAAATACAAAATCTAACCAAAGAAAGAATGAAAGAAAGACCAAATGGAGATTTTATTACTATAAAACATATTAAGCAAAATATAAATTTTAGCAGATGAGTTCAACGGGAAAATGGAAGGGGCAGAGGAAAAAATCAGTGGATTAGAAGATATAACCAAAGAAATTATCCCATCCCAATAAAACAGAGAAAGTCAACTAGAAAAAATGAAAAGCCTCAGGGATCTGTGGGACTATAACAAAGAATCTAACAGTTGTATCATCAGAGACTCAGAAAGTTGGGAGAAAGATAGCAGATCTGAAAAGATACTCAAGAAAATAATAGCTGAGGAAAACATGGGTGGCTCAGTGGGTTGAATGTCTGACTTTGGCCCAATCATAATCCCAGGGTCATGCGATCAAGTCCCACATCAGCCTCCTTTCTCTGCAGGAGCTGAACACATGCAAAGAAATCCACACCAAAATATAGAGTTTAACTTCCCAATAATAAAGACCAAAAGAAGTCTTAAAGGTGGCCAGAGAAAAACAAAAGTTTACCCTCAGGGGGAAAAACAATACAAATGAAGTGGAGTTCTCGTCAGAAGCCACAGAGGTCAGAAGGAGGTAGCACAATTATTTTTTATGTGCTAAAAGAACTGTCAACCCAGAATCCTATAACTAGTGAAAATATCCTTCAGAAATGAAGTGGAAATCAAAACTTCCTCAGATGGAGGAAAACTAGAACAATTTGTTACCAACAGCATTATCCAAAATAATGGATAAAGGAAATACTCTAAAAGTAAACAATGAAAGACGTCAGAAAAAAAGAACATGGTAAGCAAGAAGATATATAAATATAATAAGCTTTCCTTCTCGCTCTCAGTTTTTCTAAACTATATTTGATAACAAAACAAAAATTTTAACACTTTCTAATTAGGTTCTAAGAAATATTTACAATTCTATCATAAACAGAAAGTTAAAGGGATGTTAAAGAATATAACATCACACAAACTGGCAAAATGATGACACTAGTAGACCATAACAAGTTATGTACATGTAATTAGTATCTAGAACAACCACTAAACAAGATAGACAAAGAAATATACTTAAAAACAATATAGAAAACTCAAAATGTCATTCTAAAAAATGTTAAAGTAACCTTCATGAAAACAAGAAACAGAAAAGAGGGAGATTAAAAAAAATGAAACATAAAAGAAAACATGAAACAATAGAATGAAATCCTAACATACCAATACTTACATTAAATTTAAATGATCTAAATATACCAATCAAAACATGAGAGTGGTGGAGCAGATTAAAAGCCATAAATCAACAATACATGTTGTCTGCAAGAAACTTACTTCAAATACAGTGATACAGACATGCTGGGTGGAAAAGGCTTGAAAAGACATGTCAAACATACGACCTCTCTAAGGTCATGACGACTCTGTAGTAATGAAAATAGTGTACTTATTCTTCATATTCTTCATAAAGAGAGTTTAATGACTTAACTAGAAATTTTTTTTTAATTTTTCTAAAAATTCTAGCTTCAGACAGCACCACATAGAAATAGTTTGCCTCCTTTTGTATTTAAAAAAGAGTCTGTAGCATACTTGTCTAACATTCTAGGTAAGGGATATGGCTGTAATTAACAAACTAATAGACTAATGGCCCATGTTAATGGAGCTATGATATAGAAGGAAGAGGTAAGGTTTTCAAGGTTGTAGGACAGTATGAACCTATTAGTCTCTTACGGAATTTATCATGCAAAGCTCAATGGACATAGTCTCCTGGTTTACTACTCTTCCCATACAGAAGACATCAATCAGGTACACTGGGGTAAGTGGATAGCTATATTTAATCCATGAAATAGCCTCCTGCTCCAGAATTTATCAGAATCTAAAGGCATTGCCTATTATTCTTAAATCTATGATCAAGTGATAAGGCAATGTCCAATTCTGTAAGCACTCCCCACTAAGCTGGACAGATCCTAAACCATAGGTATAGTGAGAGACAGTCAGAAGGTCTATACTTTGGCAATATCTCCACATTCAAAGGTAGCCATCAAAGCAGAAATGTACCATGAAACTCCATGGAAAGTCTTCTAGAAATTTGATACAGTGCGGATTCCTGTTTCTTAATTAGTATTTAACCTAAGTGTTTTTTTATTTTTTTTCCCAAAAAGTATGCTGTGTACAGTTCCTTTTTTTCTGTGAGAGAAAAATGAGTGAGCACCAATTCTATCAAACCTTCACACCCACAGAAAAGTATCTTTCTCCTGATACTTCAGAGAGGATAGGGGAAAGAATTTCCCTGGACAGTTTCAATCTTACCTGCAAAGTGCTAATGTGAACAGGAGTGCCTGTACCGTTGACAGTATTCTTTTTAGCAGCATTTCCACCTTTCCCATCTGCTTGCTCAGCCTTAGCAATTCTGGCTTTTTCTGCTTCAACTCTTTTGGGGTTATTCAACATCACCTGGACAACTGCATACTCCACCAGGGAAGCAAACCCAAAGAGAAGACAAGCAATGAGCCATACATCAAGAGCTTTCACGTAGGATACTTTGGGAAGTTCGGCAGCGAGGGTTGTACACTCAGAGGCCAAGCTGAGTACCGAGAAGATACCTACAGAAATAGAAACGGGAGTTAAAGTTGTTTTTTACCCCTGTGAAATGTTCTGCAAACATTACTTTTGGACAATATCTCTCTCCAGTAAGTTGCAATGCTTCTCAGGTCTCTTTCAAACTCAAAGAATACAAAAAACAATACTAACATACTTTTTATCTTAGGATTTGTGAATGTAGTTGGAGATGTTTATAAATATTTAATACTTAAAAGTAAACAGAAATTTAAACCAAGGTGTAAAAACACAATTTAGACCAGGTTTAAATACTACAGATGTCTAAAAACTATTTTGTAGTAGTTCAGAGAAAGCCACAAAGCTCTCTAATTAGTTATTTCATTTTTCCACTTTATTTTAGACAGTTATAGAACTGAATTTTACCCAATGAAGAACTAAACCTGAGCAAGAATGGAACATATAAAACAATTTTCTTATAAGGTTCACAATTAGAAAACAAAATCTAAAAGAAAAGATAAAGATAGAGTATTACTGATTATTTCAGGGAAACAAATGATTTCAGCTTTTCAAGGAAAGAATAATATTCTGCTACATGTAATATTAACCACTTATGGAAAGCTAACTAGTTATATATCAATTTAAGTCAAATAATTATAAGATCCCAAAGGAAAATTGCATTAATTTATATCCCTCCTTTTCTTTCCACTTGCCATATTCCCAGCCTTTCCCTTTAGTCTTTGTCTCCCTTCCTTCATATTTTCAGAAGAGGGGATGGGCAAATATGACCCACTGGCACTAACTACCAATAATACACGGATCAGAAAAAATCTTATATGATGTTAAGGGAGACTCACTTTCATGTAGGAAATAGGTTTGCCTTGACTCTGTGAGTCCATTTCACTTATGGGGCAAAGTACACTTTTTAATTCTTAGATCTGACCACCCCTGAGAGTTAATGATACATTATCCTAATAAAGATGTACTTGGCTCTCTTTTCTCTTGCTTTGGAAATATGGTAAGTACTATATTAGTATTAATAATCAGTTAAAACATTGAAAAATATATTCCATCAGTTGAATTCTGAGGCTCTTAAAAGTTACAGAATTTGTTGGTTTGTTTTTTTGTAAGTATGCAAGAGTTTAAAGAGTCTCTACTAGAAAGAAAGGTTTCTAGCGGATGGAAACAATATTACTTAGAATATAAAGACTTGATAAACATCTAATATGCTGTTAAACTAATTATCCTTAGTCCTGAGGAAAACTAAGAACTAATTAATAGGACTATATTTTAAAAGCTAATATAGGTCTTAATGTTTCTAACCTGAAGTGGAAAATAACATAAAAATCCAAGGTCCTATCACTTATTTCTTGAAACTACAGTGAGTTATACCTATGGGCATTAATTTGGCAAATGATATTTCCAAGTCAATTTTTCTATTCTTAATTAAATGTTATCTGTCAATCAAAAATTGTTACCTATCAATCAAAAATAAGCCTTACTTAATTCCTTGAGATAGAATATATTGACACACCATTCTCCATGTTTCCATAGCATTTCATGTTCATCAATAACAGATAATATATCAAACTTAGTATTATACCTGAATATTTTTTGATATATTAGAAACTTCATGAGAAAATGGAGAATAATGTCAGATTATAGAGGGTCTTAAAAACCCTATAATGAATTTACCATATTTGGTAGAAAATATTAAGAAACTGTAAGCTGAGGGAAGAGAAATGACATTATCAAAAGAATGTCAAAAACATTACTTTGGTAAGGATATACAAAACAGACTAAGGAAGGAAAAAAATAGCAGTTTCAGAAAGAAAGCATGAGAAAAGAAGGATAGGACTAATATAAAAAGGATTTTGAAAAGAACATTTTAAAAGACTTGGTTATTGATTGAAGGAAGAAGGAAAAGATTGAGAAAATTTTCTGAAAAACAGAATAACTAGAAAAGTATCCATGAAAGATGGGAAGAAGAGACTTAGAAAAGATAATGACTTTGGTAATGAAAATACTGAGTTAGGTTAGATAAAGGCTAAGAAACTGATGACCATGACAGAGCACAAAGCACGTGAGAGTTTTGTAAAAGGAAAGAAAGATCAGCCAATATGAAGCTGGAGGTCATGCTGAAAATGCAGAAAGCTTTGTGAGGAAAAGATGCTGCAGTGTCAGAGAAAGGAAACCAAAGAAAGAGAAAAGGGACTGCCTTTTAAAAGGAATGATATGACATTAATAGATGTGGGGTGGGGGGGAGAAAGGAGGTATTTATAATTTCAGGTATTAAGTTAGAAACCATGATAGTCAATTCTATTAGGATTTTTATCATTTCAAAGACAAAAGAATAGAAATGGAGATGAGTTCTGGAGGAGGAGAATGTGAATATCATTGTATGCCTTCTCTTTAAGAAATCATATTAAAACAGGAAATATTCTTTTTTTTTTATCCTAAAATAGGAAATCATGGGGCACCTGGGTAGCTCAGTCATTAAAGTGATCAACTCTTTATTTCACCTCAGGTCATGATCTTGGGGTGTGAAATTGAGCCCCATCTCAGGCTCTGCTCTCAGACAGAGTCTGCTTCAGATTTTTCTCTCTCTCTCTCTCCCTCCATCCCAACCGCCCTCATGTACTCTCTCTCTCTCTCTCAACAAATAAAATCTTTTTTAAAAAGAAAATCTGAGCAAATAATATTCCTTTAGACAAACATTGTGACTTTATTTAATACATTCTTCAAATAAAATTACTTCATTATTAAATAATGCATAGTGAATTTCTATCTGCATTTTAATAAATCATAAGCCAATCAAAGGAAATTCCATTGCTGGGTATCTACTCAAAGCAAATGAAAACCCTAATTTGAAAAGATATATGCACCCTTAAGTTTACTGCAGGATTATTTACAATAGCAAGATATGAAAGCAACCAAGTGCCCAATGATAGATGAATGGATAAAGAAGATGTGGTATATGTGTGTGTGTGTGTGCGTGTGTGTGTACAGTGTAATATTATTCAGCCATAAAAAAATTAGATTTTGCTATTTGCGGCAATAAGGATGGAGCCAGAGAATAGAATAGAATGCTAATGTAATAACAAATGCCATGAACTGGTCAAGGAGTAACTTCAAGTGTTCATATATCTGTCTAAACTCCAAATAATTTTTATACCATTAAGTGATAAGCTATTTATCAAATTCATAGATGTGGAATTGTGATTAATAAAATGAAAATTCATTTAGAAGTACTACTGAATTATATTGGGATATTATCATTTCATAATGCCGTAATCAAAGGATACTAAAGGAAAACCATTATTAATATCATGTCCAAATTAAAATCCAAAAAGACTTTTTGACATTTCTGAAAGAGGTCCTGCTCCAGACGAAAAGAGTATGAGAAAGAAATATGTATGTGTGGTCTGCTAGAGGTCTGAGTTGTAACCTAAATTATCAAATCTTTTTGACTGGAAGTTATTTGTTAAAAAAATTCCTTTTTAGCAGCAGTTCAAGAGTTTTATGTACCAGAGAAAGCGAATGTTCTGTATAATTTATAACAGTTAGTTCCATAGTTGTTTGCATAGTTATTTCCATACTTAAAGAAGTAACTAAGGACAAAAGTCTTCACCTAAAATTCATAGAGGGAGCTTTCATGTTTTTTAACAATGGAAAAGGTAAATCAAAACGAGATTGGGAGAATATCCAGTGTCTTTTCATGTGTTTATTGGCCCTCTGTAAATCTCTTGGAAAAACATCTATTCAAGTCTTCTGCCCATTTCTTAACTGGACTTTTATTTTGTTTTTTTGCTATTGAGTTGTATGTCTTTGTTTATTTTGAATATTAGCAAATCATATCATATGATAACATATCATATCATATGATAACATATCAGATATATGATTTGCAATTATTTTCTCCAATTCAGTAGGTTATTTTTTCATTTTAATTGATGGTTTCTTTTGCTGTGCAGAAGTTTTTTAGTTTGATACAGTCCCATTTGTTTATTTTTGCTTTTGATGTCAGACTCAAAAAATCATCACCAAGACCTATGTCAGGAAGCTTACCACCTGTTTTCTGTTAGGAGATTTATGGTTTCGGGTCTAATACTTAGTCTTTAATCCATTTGGCATTAATTTTTGCACATGTATAAGATAGTGGTCCAATTTCATTCTTTTGCAGGTGACTGTCCAATTTTCCCGGCACTACTGAAGAGACTGTCCTTCCCCAACTGTATATTTTTGGCTCCGCCATTATAAATTAATTGACCATATATGCATGGGTTTATTTCTAGGCTCTCTATTTTGTTTCATTAAACTGTGTGTCTATTTTTCATGTCAATACCATACTGTTTTAACTGCTATAGCTTTGTAGTATAGCTTGAAATTAGGGAGTGTGGATACCTCCAGTTTTGCTTTTCTTTGTCAAGACTGGTCTGGCTATTCAGGATTTTTTTGTAACTACATACAAATTTTAGGATTGTTCTATTTCTGAGAAAAATGCTATGGAATTTTGATAGAGATTCCACTGAATTTGTATACTGCTTGGAGTAATATAGACATTTTAACAATATTAATCTTCTAATCCATGGGTGTGGAATATCTTTCCATTAATTTGCATTGTCTTCAATTTATTTAATGACATGTAGTTTTTAATATATAGCTCATTTATATCCTTGGTTAAATTTATTCCTAAATATTTTATACTTTTTAATGCAATTGCAAATAGGATTTTCTAAATCTCTCTTATCGTTCATAATTAGTATAAAGAAACACAACAGATTTTTATGTGTTGATTTTGTACCTTGCAACTATACTGAATTCATTTATTAATTCTAGCCATTTTTTGATGGAGTGTTCAGGGTTTTCTGTATATAATATGTCATCTGCAAATAGTGAGTTTAATTCTTCCTTTCCAATTTAGATGTTTTTTATTTCTTTTTCTTGCCTAATTGCTCTGTCTAGGACTTCCAATACTATGTTAAATAAAAATAGCAAGAGTGGATATCCTTGTCTTATTCCTTATCTTAGATAAAAAGCTTTCAGCTTTTCATCGTTGAGTATAATATGTTGACTGTGGGCTTGTTACATATGGGTTTTATTATGTTGAGGTACAATCTATATCTACTTTCTTGAGAGTATATTTTTTAATCATAAATGGATGTTAAATGTATCAAATGCTTTTTCTGTATCTACAGAGGTGATCATAGGGTTTCATCATTCATTTTGTTAATGTGGTATATCACACTGACCAATGTACAGATGTTGAATCATTCTTGCATCTCTGGAAAAAATTTCACTTGATCATGGTGTATGCTCGTTTTAATCACTCTTAAATTAGATTTGCTAGTATTTTGTTGAGGATTTTTGCATGTGTATTCACCAGGAATATCGGCCTGTAATCTTTTTAGTGTGTGGCATTTTTGTCTGTTTTTGGTACCAAAGTAATGCTGACCTTGTAAAATGTTTGGAAGAGTTCTGTTTTCTATTTTTTGGAAGAGTTTGAGAAAAATTGTTAAATGTTTGATATAATTCGCCAGTGATGCTGTCCAGTCTAGGACTTTTGCTTTTTGGGAGGTTTATGATTACTGATTCAACCTCCTTGTTGGTAATCCATCTGTTTGAATTTGCTATTTTATTATGATTTGGGATTGGTAGGTTGTATATTTATCCATTTCCTCTAGGCTGTTTATTGGTGTATAATAGTTCCTAAAAGTCTCTTGTGACCCTTCATTTTTGTTGATATCAATTGTCACATCTCTTTTTTTTATTTTAATGATCTGAGCATTTTCTCTTTCTATGTGAATCTAGCTAAATTTATTTGTTTTCAAAGAGACAGCTTTTAGTTTCATTGATCTTTTCTCTTGTCCTTTTAATCTCTACTTATTTCTACTATCATCTTTATTTCCTTCCATCTACCTACTTTTGACTTCATTTTTATAGTTCCTACAGGCATAAAGTTAGGTTGTTTATATGTGATTTCTCTTGTTTCTTGAGGTAAGCATTTATCACTATGAACTTCCCTCTTAAAACTGCATTTGTTACATCTATAAATTTTGGTATGTTACAATTTAATTTTTATTTGTCTCAAGGTATTTTTAATTTCTCTTTTGATTTTTTGACCCATTGGTTGTTCAGTTGCATGCTGTTTAATCTCCAGAAATGTGTCAATTTTGAAGTTTTATTTGTGTAATTAATTTCTAATATCAGGGACACCTGGGGGGCTCAGTTGGTTAAACTTCCAACATTTGGTTTGGGCTCAGGTCATGACCAGAGCCATGGGACTGAGCCCTGTGTCAGGCTCTGTGCTCAGTAGGGAATATGCTTGAGATTCTCTCTCCCTCTTTCCCTCTGCCCCTTCCCCCCACTCACATGCACATGCACTCTCTCTTTCAAATAAAGAAATATTTGTAATTTCTGGTTTAATACCATTGTGGTTTGAAAAACTGCTTGATGTGACTTTGATCCTCTTAAATTTATTAAAACTTGTTTTTCAGCCTAACATATGATCTATCTTGGAAAATGCTCTATGTACACTTGAGAATATGTATTCTACTGCTCTTAGATGCAATATTCTATATCTGTTAAGTCCATGTGTTCTAACATGCTGCTTAAGGCTGATGTTTATTGATCTTCTGTCTGGATGGTCTCTCCATTGGTATAAATGGGGTATTAGAGTCTCCTTCTATTATGTATTGCTGTCTATTTCTCCCTTTAAGTCTTTATATATTTATGTGCTCCTATGCTGGGTGCATAAATATTTACAAATGTTATGTTCTCTCGTTGGGTTGGCCTCTTTGTCATTATGTAATGCCCTTCTTTGTATCATTATAGTCTCCTTTTTTTAAAAAAAGAATTTATTTATTGGAGAGATAGTGAGAGAGAGCATGAGTGGGATGAGAGGCAGAGGGAGAAGCAGACTCCCCGCTGAACAGGGGGCCTGATGCAGTGCTTGATCCTAGGACTCTGGAATCATGACCTGAGCCAAAGGCGGACACTTAACCGACTGAGCCACCCAGGTGCCCCTACAGTCTGTATTTAAAAGTCTATTTTGTTAATATAAGTATAGCTACTCCAGTTTTGTTTCCATTTGAATGGAATATCTTTTTATTAAAGTAACATGATACATTAAATCATACATTAAAGTAATAAGATTTCCTTTTTAGATAAAATCACAAATATGTAATGGTTTAATAACAGAGCTTCCAAATACATGAAGCATAATTTTTATAGTGTAAGATATTTAATAACTCTCTCACCAATAGCTATAAAAATAACTAGACAAAAGACATAAAAGACTTCAATAGTACTATCAACCAACTTGACTCCATTGATATTATTTATAGAACACTACACCCAACGATGACAAATATACTTTGCAAGTGAACATGGTATAGTTACCAGGAGACATATACTGGTCTGGGCCATAAAAAACAGTTCTGATAAACAAAAGTTTGAAAAATCATATTCTGACAAAATCAAAAAGCATTAAAATAAAATTAAAATCATGTTCCAGTACTTACTAAAACTCTAAATATTTAGAAATCAAACAAAATCCATGGGCCAAAGAAGAAATCACAAAAGAAATCACAAAATATTTTTAACTGAAGGAAGATGAAAAAATATATATCAAAATTTTGTGAATAGTAGCTAAAGCAGTGCTTATAGGGATATTTATAACTTTAAATGCTCATATTAGAAAAAAAGATATAAAATCAATGATCTGAGTTCCCACTTTAAGCATCAAAAATATCCAATTAAATTCAAACTAATTAAAAAGAAGAATTTAATAAAGAGCTAAAAATCAACAAAAAGGAAAATAGAAAAGATAAATGAAACAAAATCTGAGATTTTGAAAATGTCAAGAAATGGGCAAGCCTTTAGCTAAAATTATTAAGAATAAAGAGAATTCACAATTTAACAATAACAGGAACAAGATCTGGAATACCACTACAGCCAGACATTAAAGGGATAAAGAAATATTATCAACATATTTTTGTGCTAATAATTTTTGCAACTCATGTAACATCTAGAAATCAATCAATATAATTCACCAAAATAAATATGAAAACCCATCTAAATACTTAAATACATGCAGAAAAAGTATTTGGCAAAATTCAATCAAATTTAAATTCAATCCAAATTCAATCAAATTTTATCATACATGATTAAAAAAAAAAAAACTCTGAGCCAACTAGAGAGAAAATGGAACCTATGCAACCCAATTAAGACAGCTGCAAAAACTCTACAGCTACTACCACACCCAATAATGAATGGCTCAGTTATTTCTACCTAGAATCAGGAATAACCCATGTCTCAAAAATTCTATTCAACATTACACTAGAGATCTACAATAAGGTGAGAAAATTAAATGTTAGGGAGTATGTGAAGTAACTGGTAAATGTTAGGGAGTATGTGAAGCAAATGGTACCATATTTTTGATAAACTCTATAGTAGTATTTTATAAAAGTAAAACATATTTTGATATCATCTCACACCTGTCAGAATGGCTAAAATCCAAAACACAAGAAACAACAAGTGAGGTTGTGGTGAGGATGTGGAGAAAAAAGAGCTCTCGTATACTGTTGGTGGGAATGCAAACTGGTGCAACCACTGTGGAAAACAGTAAGGAGGTTCCTCAAAAAATTAAAAATAGAACTACCCATAATTACATCCAGTAATTGCAGTACCAGGTATTTACCGTAAAAATACAGAAACACTATTTCAAAGGGATATATGGTCCTCATGTTTATTACAGCATTATTTGCAATAACCAAATTATGGAAGCAGTCCAAGTATCCATCCGTAGATGAATAAAGAAAATGTGGTATGTATGTGTGTGTGTATACCACATATATACCCATACATACACACATGTAAACATACCATGGAATATTATTCAGACATAAAAATTATGAAATTTCCATTTACAACAACATGGATGGAGCTAGAAATTCTAATGTTAAGCAAAATAAGTCAGAGAAGGACAAATGCTATACATATATATATATATATATATATACTATTCACATGTGGAATTTAAGAAATTTAAGAAACAAAACAAATGAGCAAAATTTAAAAAAAAAAAGACAACAGAGAGAGACAAATTAAAAAACAGACTCGTAACTATAGAGAACAAAGTGATGGTTACCAGAGGCGATAAGGATTGGGGGTATGGGTGAAATAGAGTGAAGGAGATTAAGAGTACATTTATGATTAGCACTGAGTAATGTATAGAATGTCTGAATCCCTACATTGTACACTTGAAACTAAAACATGGAATATTTACTATCAGGCCTTTTACAGGAGTTTGCTGTTCCCTGAAACAAATCCACTTTGTCCTAGCAAAGTCCAATCTGTCCACCAGATCTCATCCCCTCTCACTTCTCAAGGATTCTGCTCCTGCACTTCTTCTGGCTATCATTTTTTCCTTTGTTAATGCTTGTTTTCCACCAAAAATAAACATAATATGATTTTGTCCACCTTAAAAACAAAACCCCAAAACTGTCAACTCCTATTCCCACCCCAGCTATTTCCCTATTCTCTTTTTCTTTTCACAGTTAACAATCTCCAATGGGTTGTTTATACTGGATGCCAATAGTTCCTCCCCTCCTATTCTCACTTGAAGTCACTCCAACCAAGCTTTCCTCTTGTCACTCTAAGCAAACTGTCCTTATCATGGACACCAGTGACTTCTTCAGGCTGCTGAATCCAATGACAATATTTAGCCCGAAACTTACTTGATTTACAAGCAGCTTAACTGATCACTCCCTTCACCTAGAAATGCTTTCTCCATTTGGCTCCCAGGAAGCTACATCATGTTGGTTGTCACTCATCTTCTCAGTCTCAGGGGTTGAGTTCTGAGACGTCTTCTCTACCCATACTCCAGTCTCACTTTAAAGATCATCTATATTCTGATAAATCCGAAGTTCTTACCACCAGCCTTAATCTTTCCTAGAAACCCCAGTCTTGTATATCCAATTGAATACCTGATAACTCTACCTAAAAGATATCTCAGACTTAACATGTCCAAAAAGAAGCTCCTGGTCTGTGCATCTTCTCAAACACACTTTGCCCACAGCTTTTCCCATCTAATTTAGTGGCAGCTTCATCTTCCTGGCTTTTCAGCCAGAAAAACCCTTGAAGTCAGCCTTGAATCTGCTTTCTTAAATCCGACATACAACACATCTGCAAATCTCATTATGTCTACCATAGCTATCATCTATTTATAAGCGTCTCTACCCCCTGGCAATACTGTGATTGTTTCACCTGGATTACTAGAGCTTCCTAATAATTGCCTTCCCTGCTCCCATCCAAACCCCCTTTTAATGGGTTCTACACAAAGCAGACAAAGAGAATCTATTAAAATTTAAAGCAGATCACATGTAAAAGCCCTCAAAGTCTTCCCATTTCAGCCAAAATCATCAGAATGCCTTAGGAGATGTTACATGCTCCTCAACACTGCTGTCTTTCTGACCTCATCTACTAATCACACTTTCACTCATTCTGCTCCAGCCACATTGGCCTTGGCATTCCCAAAATATTCCAAGCATGCTCCTGCCTCAGGAATGCTGAACTTGATGATCACTATCCCAGCTCATTCTTTGCTAGATACAGTGATTCATTTCTTCACCTCTGTCACATTTTTATCCAATATCACTTCCTTCTGAGCAGTTCCTGACAAGCAGGCTGCTGTCCCTGAACTCTCTTTCCCTACATCATCCTTCTACCACTCCCTGGGCATTAGGATTATTAAATTGAAGTAGAGTTGACATACAATGCTATATTAGTTTTAGGTGTACAACATAGTGATTTGACAATTCTATAGAGTGTTCAATGCTCACCATGATTAAATGTATTCCACCATTATACCTTGTTATTATAGTATTATGGACTATATTCCCTATGCTGTACTTCTCATCTCTAGGACTTATTTGTTCTATAACTGGAAGTTATATGTCAACATCTTAGAGACTACATATTGTGCTTATTTGGTGTCTCTTTCTTTCCAAGAAAAAGTACACTCATTGAGGCTCAGTGTTTTTCTTTTATCTATTTTATCTATTTTCTATTTACTTTAACTATATGCCCATCTTCTTGAACATTGCTTAGGACATAGTTGGTGCACAATAAATACTTGCTAAATGAATCAAATGTGTAAAAGTGCTTTATAAACTGTAATGTATAAATGAGGCATATTATTAACTCCTGAATGGGTAATAAGCACTTTCCACTCATATTTTCAATCTTCCAATTAACCTTTGAGTATTTTTTCATCCCTATCGACATTTTAACAGAGTAGGCTTAAAGAGATTAGATCTGCTTATTGTCTAAACTGTCACAGTTAGAAAGCAGAGAGCAGGAATTCAAATCCAGATTTAACAGAAGAGACTGACTTCCAACCATTAAGCATGTTTACTTCATACAACAGTTCCACTGGATGTTAACTGGAAAGTTAAGGGACTTCATGACAGAAGTCTCATAATAGATGGGGATTTACAGAGAAAAATCCTTCAAGAATATGTCAGGGATTGAAATGTCTCCAGAGTACTCTTGGAAGCCTGACATTTCAATTTATATCACTGCATGATATTCCTAATAAGCAAAAAATTAACTATTTGGAGGAAATGCATGATATTTTTGACAAGTCTGACACAAATCTAGTTTTTTAGGAGTTTTATTCTTAGGACAGTATACTACATAGTTCATTCTCATCCCCTAAAGGAGTTAATCTGGGTTGTCACTGTCTTCATTCCAGATACATTGCCAGTAGGATGAAATTTCCCACATTTCTGGTTATTAAGATATAGATATGGTCTCTGTGGCTCTTATTAAATACAAACCATCACATTTCTTATCCAGGTAAAACTGTCACTTTCATTGCTTCTTTCCTGGT
This sequence comes from Enhydra lutris kenyoni, assembly GCF_002288905.1. Taxonomy (NCBI): domain Eukaryota; kingdom Metazoa; phylum Chordata; class Mammalia; order Carnivora; family Mustelidae; genus Enhydra; species Enhydra lutris. The sequence goes on along the minus strand of NW_019154087.1, from coordinate 48,850,691 downwards.
TGCCTACTCTGTAAAATCTGTATTTCATTTAATTCCCCTACTATGTCAGGAGGGAGATTTGCACAAGGTCTTTTCAATGGGAAAAAAAAATGCTGCAACCAGTCCCTAAGAGGCCAGATATACCACAGTCTTACCTATATAGGTTCCAGGTGATATTCGGAAAACACACACACATACACACACACAGTAATGAAACATCTTAAAACACTATAAACAATCAAAATTTGTTGTAACAATGTCCTTATTTTTAAGCTTAATCACTTCATCCATTAGAAGAGCTCTTGATTATTTCATGAAGCAAAGACTTTTTCACCCCTATAGAGACACAGTCTTCAAGACTGGCTGATGCTGTTTCTGTGTGGCAAAGCATTAAAAATAACAAACGGGGGAGCATGGATAATCAGCTCTTCTTCTCCCTAGCCAGTCCTGATGATAGAGCACACAATAACTGATGTTTAAGAAAATGACATGAAGTCATTAAAAATATACACTGTACTACATATTCCCGGTTGAAGAGTATGAGATGGTATACAATATAATTTAGAAAGAGTCCCATCAAAATAGTTTTATGTTTAGTTTGGCACTCTTGGGGAGTTTATATTTTAGTTATCTGTGAAAATTACTTAATAATTATTGCATGAAAGTCAAAGTAGGATAGATTAACTGTTTAAAATATCCAAATACATGAAAAGAAAAAAAAAATTGGTTTAATTATAGAGTTCATAAACATTGAGAAGTTCTAGTTAAAGGTCAAGTTGTTGTTTTTTTTAAGATTTTATTTATTTATTTGACAGAGAGAGAGAGATCACAAGTAGGCAGAGAGGCAGGCAGAGAGAGAGGGAGAAGCAGGCTCCCTGCTGAGCAGAGAGCCCGATGCGGGACTCGATTCCAGGATCCTGGGATCATGACCTGAGCTGAAGGCAGAGGCTTAACCCACTCAGCCACCCAGGTACCCTCAAGGTCACGTTTTGAGGGAAGTCTAAAAACAGATGAGAATAAGGTTGCCTTCAATTCTAAAAGTCTATTTTGAAAGTGTTGAGTATATAGTGAGTTATGCAAGGACATAGCACGTTCCTGACATGAGAGAAAAGCACAGAATACTTTACCCAGGGGCACTCGGGCAGCACTTGCATCCGGGTTGATCCAGAAGGAGAGCCAGGAGAGAACCACTATCAGCAGGGTTGGGGCATAAACACCCATCATGTAAAAGCCGACCTGTCTCCTCAGGGTGAAGATGACTTCCACACAGGTGTAGTACCCTTTCGGAAACAAACTTTATGTTAGAAATCAGAGGGGCCCACCTACCTACAACAGCAAAAACCAATAATGTACCTGTAAATTCTAAGTCACTTCTATTTGAGACAGTTTCACAAAGTAAATTCCACAAAGAGAGTTTTCTCTTATAAATATATAATTTATTTGGTGTAAAGGTTGACATGATGGGACCCGTCTCACCTGACCTTTCACAACCTTATTATGATGTTGAGAAATAGATACCACATGCTGTTCCACTATGTCAGGGTCACAGCTTTTAAGTCTTTGTTCAGGGAATTGGCAATGAACTTAAACTTTTCATTACCCATGGGCACTGTCAGAGCAACTGATCTGAAGGAGTCATATAGGGAGCAGTAAATCAAAGTGGAACAAGTCTAAAAAGAAACATTCCACGACTATGTATTGTCAGTATAATTTTTCAGCTACGTGTACCACTTCTTATCTAGAAAGCATAGCAGTCTACAATAACTCCTATGCATACTTAAACATTAAAAAATTAAGCATATTGTAAGTAAATCTTAGCAAGGATAAGAAATACATGTTTTCAGGCTATAGAGATAAAATATTATACAGGGTAGTTATCTGATATTCCTCTCAATTCTGTCCCATGTGCCACTCCAGGTGCTCAAACATGCTTTATGAGGGAAAGGACTTCATTGTCAGAAGCTGAGACAAATGCAGAAATTGCCTTACAACATAATTCTAGGGATGCCATGATACCAACTAGTCCCCCAAATTAATCACAAATTACGGGCAGCCTCATCAGAGCCTTTGCTGACTTGAGAAAGTAAGTGACAAGATATTCTTCTAGCACTGGAATAGAAGAGAGACTTCTAGATGTTTGAGACTTTTTTTAAAAATGCTTTAGTCCTTTCAGTTAGCAATTTAAATATAATAGTTAATGCTTAAAGTGCTTAATTTTGATAAAAATCTCATTTACCATTCAGAAAAAAGGCTATGTGCAAATAACAGAAAGTTAATATGTCTCCAATTGTGTTTAGCTTAAACACCAGTATTTCAAAATGCTAAAGTAAATAAATGAATAAATAAATAAAATAATTATGCGGAAAGGACAATATTATTGTTTTTTGCTATTTTATATTTTAAAAGTAACATTTACTTAGTTTTCCTAGTTAGGAAGAATATACACACTTCTAGCACTAGAGCAATCTTCAAAATCATTCATTATTGATACCTATCGTGGTACTGGCACACAATAGGATCTTAAAAAATGTTAAATAAAAGAACAGCTATTCACATCCTCTTATTGAGCAGCTTAGACCAGAAATCTATCCTTTTCTCCGTGTGTGAATTATAACCATTGCTAACTCTGAGAGATTAGAAGAATATTGGGGCTAACATAACAAAAATAAAGAACTGACTGGAACTGAAGTAAATTCTAATTATGCCAAATGTTTCCAAATTATATAAAACAAAACAAAACAAACAAAAAAAACCCCAGCATGTTTGTCTTTTTTTTATTTTAAGTACATTAAAAGTAAAAAATCAATTTAAATTATTCACAGGTTTTTAAAAGATACAAGAGGTCAAACAATGAAAACTCCCTCCCTTGAGTCTTCCCACCATTCATCTTAACTTCCTGCCTGCATAAACAAGAACATGTTTCTAACTGAAAATCATGTGCAAAATTTCCAAAATAGAAACTTTTATAATTCCAATTTTCCACAATTAAAAGACTCACGGTACCTCCTAAAAGGGGTTCTGAAGTACCTGGCTTTGCAATAATATCACTTACTCAAGTTCATTTTATGTGTACCTAGTGCCTGTGAGATAGAAAACAACATGTATGTGTTTACTGCATATTTTTAGGTAGCCTGAATTATCACAAATATTACAACAACTTACTATAGGGTTGCTCACTTTAAAATGAATTTTGCATTCCATCCCACCATGTTTAAATAACAGCCTAAATAACAGGACTCCTATAGCCTGAAGCCGGTTTCCACCCCCTCCTTTTATGAAGGCACCCACTAGGGGAGCTTCCCAGGACTGGGATGAATTTGGCAATAAAATATATGCTTGGATATAATAGTGATTTGCTCCATAAACTTTTATGAGAAACATTTCTTGATCATTTTTGATCTTTTCCTAGTACTGTTACATTTATGAGAGGCAGGTGGGCAGCTAATTGATATAAATGTTCATTGGCAAATTCAATTTACTTTCTATTTCCTGTGAGGTTTTATTTCACTATTATTCACTTAGGCTTTCAATTTAAGTATTTCTGTATACTTGTTTTCCTATCCATCTCTCCACCTTTGTAACATCTATAATTATAAAAAACTGTAATTTTTAATAAAGTTAAAGCCAAATCATCATTTCTGATTATTTCTGTACTAGTTAAAGAAAATACTGTCCATCATTTTATAAATGTTGCTGTCTATATCTTTTTCACTATTTTACGTATTAGGCATTCACATATTTAGAAGTTTCCATATTTATAAATACATATCTAAATATTATCCAAATATTAAAATGTTTTACTTATATTCATATGATGATTCATGTAAACGCTGATAACATGCTTAGTGAAACACAGTACATGACAATTATCGTTATGTTAGACATAAGTTCTTTTATCGTTATTTTCTGTAGCTAATGACAGATCAGCGACTTACTTAAAATAGCTCAAAAAGGACCGCAAAACACTTTCGTGTTTATAATCTTGAGTAACCTCTCAAGCACAAAAATGAATCTTACTTATTTTATGTGTGTACCATATTAGAATATAGATCTATAAAAAGGCAGAGATGTCTCCTTTATTCCTTGTTGCATCCCCAATGAAGGTTTTTAGATGTAGGGCTTAAAGGTAAAAAAATAAGCACCCCCATGATTTTCAATGTTATCTCATAATTTTATGCTATTACATAAAATCATAAATAAAATTACTAGCTTTATTTTCATCTTTAGACAAAGTTTAAAACTTCAATAGGGTCATTTCAAAGTTCTCAAAACAATTTTGAGCCTATTCATTTTGAAATATTAACCATATAATCTAGATGTGGATAACTATTTGCAAAGTGTAGGAGGACTGACTTCACAGGTAGGATAGCAATGTCAGACTCACTCAGTAACAGTATGACTTGGGTAAGTGTCTTTTGTCAATTATCCTAACATGTAAAAAAGGAAAAATAAAAGTACTGAATACATAGGGTGGTTGTGAGAATTTAAATACAGAGTTCCTGCAGAGCACTTAAAATAATGCCAAACAAACAGCAAGAAATCCAAAAGCTATCTACTAAATATATGTTTCTACACAACAATCCCAAAAGGATTGTCCTTGGCTTTCAAGTTGTTTTTTTTTTTCATTACTAGGTGACCTGTCAAAGTGTCTAAACACTGTAGTGCATTTCCTTAATTTGAGTGAGTACAGAGAAAAGGAGTACAGTTCTTCGTGCAGCAGCTGACACTGATTTGCCTGCAACATTCCGTAAGTCCCTCAATCACTCTGCTCCTCAGTTATTTTCTGTGTTAAATAAAGGAACTGGTTCAGAACTGTCAATAAGATCACTAAAAGCCCATGTATCTATATGATACATGAGTGTTTTGGTGGTCAAATTTTTTAAGAGTTCTCAGGTTTTCCTTTTTAAAAAACTTTTTAGTTTCTTTTAGCAGTGTATTTGTTTTTTATCTCTCTTATTCTAATATACTATAAACTCTATAACAGAAGGAGCTATTTGTATATAAATGCTATATAATCCATTAAATTATGTGAATGTCAATGACAACAGATGCTTAAACTAACTTTATCTCCAAGTTGCCTAAGTGTTGCATTTACTGTAGCACTGTAAATGTGTCAAAGTTCACTCTGCCTTTTTTCATATTATATTTTGTCTTTGATGATGCCATGATGGCAGCATTATAAACTCAAACATCTGATCTTCCCAAATTCTATACAATTACACTATACATTTTTATTTTGCAAGTCAACATAAATGTTACAATACATTAAATTATATCTATTTCTCTCTCTCACTTTTTAAGATTTATTTATTTAAGAGAGAGTGAAAATGAAAGAGCAGCCTTGAGTTGTGGGGGGTGGGCAGAGAGAGTCTAGTCTCCCTCCTGAGTACAGAGTTCTATACCACCTTGATCTCAGGATCCTAGCCAAAATCAACTGTTTGGCGCTTAACCAACTGAACCACCCAGATGCTCCTAATTATATCTATTTCTGAACACCTTTGTCATATCTTTGTTTACTTCCTCATAGAAAATTAGAATTGCATAATTCAAAATTGAAATGATTAGTTTGAAAATAATGAGCAAAATTCAGTCAGCCTTTTATGCATATTACTACAGGAAAAACCATTATATTTAATAACTAAAACCCTCAATAACTCTGTCAGTTGTGACTCAAATGTTGAATATGAATCATATTATTAAAGTATTGATCAGTGGGTATATTTTCATTTCTGCAAAGCTCGAGGTAATGTAGTGAATGAGGTTAACTTGTTGTGCTTTTCACAATTAGCTGTTCCATAACCTAGGCCAACAATATTATACAGGGAATATTAACCGATGCCCAGTTATTCTCCACACTTACCGCTTCCTGCGCAGCATAAAGATCAGTGCTTTCTGCAACTAAGAATATGGGTCAACCAACATCTAAACCTGCCTGAAAGACAGGCGACAAGTGGGTATGGACTATATTCATCAAATCCATGATGTTTGGTCCCAAACTGAAACTTGCCAGAAAAAAAGTTTCTTGGCAACACCTAAGAAAACTATTGCCTGGGAGAGTTTGTATTACTAAAATAAAAAATTGAAAACCTTTTGTTATGTAGAGTTACATAAAAGCAAAACTATGTAGTAATAAACATTTTTAAGAACTTTAGTGAATGTCATTTTATGAAAGATTTAAATATATGAAGGTAAAGATAAACTACTTATAAATACTGAACTCACTTTTTAAAAAATTTTCTTCTATTCTGCTCCTGGCATATGTTAAAATTGAAACAAACCTTTGAAGCAGGACTTAGTTTTGTTTAATTCAAAGAATATTACTTACCAGTGCCTTTATAGTATTTTGTACAGTTGCCATATTCGATATCTTCCTTTTTAATATCAAACTGAGGCAAGGCGATTTTTTCTAACTGAACAGGATCCCCTGACTGCCAGATAAATCGTAAATCATCAGTTGTATAGCCAACTATAAACAAAAGCAAATAAATAAAAATATTAGTTTGAAATGTAATTGATATTTTCTTAATATTTTAAGAATCCAATTATTACACACATAAATGGTAAAATAACAGGTCATTCTTCTTTGAAACTCTTGTTAAAAATGCAGAGATAAAATCTATGGCTATCAATGAAAACAGTAGCACAAATTTACAGATAATTGGCTTAAAGAAAGAACAAGCTAAAGCAATGAGCATATGGTACACAGTTACAATCTCACTGCCTCCTATATAGTAGCATACTTTGCTATGTCAGATTTCAGAGCTGTCATCAATAAAAAGTAATAAATAAGTCATATTAGCTTTCTGAATATATTCAGAATAGACTCATTCACAATTATACAATATGCTACATGAAAATTAAAAAAAAAAAAAACCTTAAGCACAAATCACTTATATTTTTGAAGAAATAACTACAAACTTCCCTAAGGGAGTTGCATTGCACAGGAAAGCAGGAAAACAGTCTCTCAAGTGGACATCATTATTAAATGCGAAAGCACATATTTTGGGTTTAGGTAATACGGCTACAACTCAAGGATCCTATGGGGTATTACAGCCTACCATTCAACTATAAGTACTTGGATTTTTCAAAGCAATACTTCAGTGCATCTGACAATAGATTTGAATATAAATACCCAGTTGGAATTTCTTACACAAATACATATTAACACAGGCATAAATAGATAGAACACACAAAAACGTACATACATACATACACTTACATCTGCAAAATCTCAATTTATACTTAGAAAGCAGTTGAGATTGTTCAAATTTAGGTTCCAGCTTCAGTAATTTTTTTTTTAAACAGCAGATAACCACAAAGTAACTTTAAAGCATATCATCTAGCAAGTATATATATAAGATATTTTACAAGGCTATTCTTTATTTTTTTGCTGAAAGAGGTCATTGAATATAGGTCTTCAGGCTGAGGCTTCCTTATTTTAGTGTTAGTTTTTCAAGTTTTATGTCCCACTTTTATTTTCAAAAGATAAGCATGATTAGCAAATTAATTGATATATTTTAAAGATAATTATTTCAATAATTATTTCAGTTAATATACCTTATACCTTAATGTGGTATATCTTTCATGAAGTGAAAAACATATGATCATAGAAACACAAAAATCCCAATTTTGCAAAAAAAAAAAAAAAACTTTTTAGACAATCCGCAGAAAATGACTACTTGGTAGGATTTAGGTGCTGTTTTTAATATTTTCAAATTTTCTGATCTGAACATGTGGCTTTAACAGTAGAACAGTTATTAAGATATGGTTTTCTCCTTTATTTATATTATCAATCCAAATGATGATGGCAGTTGGAACAATTTAGAAGTGTACACCTACATAAACTGAAAGCAAAACCTAGCACCCAAAAGATGTGTCTATCTTAGTAATTATTACAGTAAAAGAATAACAATTTTCCTAAATAAATTATTCTACTATTTGTAATAAAAAGCATTAGTTTAACCATTGTTATCTAAGAGATTAGTAGAATGTACTGCTTAGAGATTTTAAGAATTTGTACTCCTATAGTCACTTAGGGTCTCATTTACATACAGCTCTCCAGTTGCATCTTGCAACGTTGTGTATCCATGGGAAACAAGGTCAAGTCCAAAGGGCATGAAAGAGTAATAGATAACCTGAAAGTAGAAACAGAGGTCTTAGATGTCACTTAATGTGTTTGTCTGTGACAATCTGAATTTATATATATATATATATATATATATATATATATATATACATATATATATATACATACATACACACACACACACACACACACACACATGTAGGGCTGTACAAATATTATTAAAGAGTACCTCATGCTGACAAGAACATCTCCATCACGAAAAATAAAAAGAAGGATATTTTCCTGGGTCACATCATGAAAATTGGCACTTTTTTCATTTGCGAAAAATAAGTCAGGTTTCCATAGACATTTGTACATTGTGGGATCCACTGTCAGTGCGTCCGAGCCCCGAAAATCACTAGGGAGCTTCAGCCTGGGATCATTCCATTTCTGTCTCAAGAAGATGTTAACTCTATAGTCCTGGAAAAAATTGTGTGCATGTGTGTGTTTACTGCTATTTGAAAGAATATATTCAGCACCAGAATAAAAAGAGTTTCAGTGATAAGCACCACAGATATTTTTATTCTCCCTCCATCAAACAGGATCAAAACAGCTTGGTCACTAAATATAAAGACACCAACGTATCTATTTAATAACTTTACAGAAATTTCCTTAGCACTTGCTAGCTCCAATATCAAAATATAACTTTACCAATAATTGCTTCACCTTTTTACAAATGCCAGTTATGCCAGTTGGTTAAGTGGTATTATCATAAAAACATGAGATTACTAAATATTGTCATTCTTCACCCAAAAAAGTAGAATAAAATTTAATTAAAAATAGATAAGAAGCCAAGGGAAAATATTTCTACTTGCCTTTTACTAAGTAGCAAGCTATAAAAACAATATATAACATGTATATATGTCTATAACACATACTTATCTACATATATGTAAGAAGGAAAAGATAAACTATTCTTGACTACTCATATGTGTATATGATTGTAGAGAGAATGTGAGAAAGTCAGATGAGACTTGCATCATGCAAAACAGATTAAGTATATCAAAATTTGAGTTACGTTTATTTAAATAAGAAGAAAAATGTTTTGAAATCCACTAAATAGCTGGCCATTTTACTTCAGTTTTTTGTCTATCTTCAAAAATTCTCATTTTAAAACTTTGTAAAAATTGAATTATGTCAAGACATAGATCTTAATATGTGAACCTAGAAACATGTTTAGTAGCTTAATACATTTTATATTGCCAGTGAAATGGGGGTCTGCCACAAATCAGATTATTAGCATATATTTACTTAGCACTGAGCATGGTGCTCAGGCCTTTTGATTTTAATTTTACGTACTGTACTCAGAACATGCACAGAAGTGCTCAAGGTAAAAATTGTTTTGGGCTTCAGCTTCCTTGCTTTCAGTCATTCAAAATTCACAAAATGCTGTCTATCCATAGCCTTTCAACATGATGAAAATGAATTAAAATCTCAGACTTCAAATCAAAATCCAAATAAGTAACTAGAAGAGGTTATAGAGCATCTTTTATTAAGTTATAAGAATAGATTTCTATGAAACCTAAGTGCACATGTTTTATATATGTATAACATATAAAATAAAACATAATCAAGGAGCAGTAACTGTCACAGTAAAAAAGCTTGGAAAATTTACTTTCTTACATGATCTTCAGACTCTGTGTAATAATTGTAGAAGGGTAAGGTATGTAGTAATGACATCCACATATTGATGTATAGATAGTGAAATAAAATTTAAACTACCTACATCTCATAGCTACTCTAAACTTAAGATTTATAAAAAAATTTTCAACATGTATAATACAAATCAATTCTTAAAAATCATATGCAGATGATGCTAGAGGACCAAAGTCAAATAAATTAAAGATTATATAAGCTGGCACTGAACATATCTGCAGCACTGATAAAAAAAGATAACATCTTTCTAATCAAATGAACATGGAATTAAGGAGGGAATAAAGGAGGCCTAGAACTCTGGAAAATAAAGAGCTGCATTGTACAACTACATGAACTGTCAAAATATACAACCATCTTAAAACTCATAATGGGACTTAATTGCTTCACATCTGACAGTGATTATGACAAAAAGAACTAACTCAGACGCGTCCAAGACAAAGGCTTATCTACATCACATGGTGAGACTTCCAGAAGACCTCATCTTGCTTCCTGATGCAAGCTTTTTTTCCATTCCAGGCAAACATGTATGGCCCTCCCCTTTAAAAAGAATACACATTAGGTTCAATTATTTTCTTTTTTCGAAAAAAGATTTATTTGAGAGACAGAGAGAGAGCACACAAGGAGGGGCAGGGGGAAGAAGAGAGAGAATCTCAAATAGACTCCCTGCTGAGCATAGAGCCTGATGAGGGGCTCCATCCCATGACCCTGAGATCATGACCTGAGCCAAAACCAAACCTCCAACACTGAACCCACTGGGCCACCCAGGTGCCCTGGGGTTTAATTTTCTAATAAGACACCAGTTACATTACCTTAGCTAAAGCACATGGCTGACATACATTTGACATTACTTTGAACACTTAACAGTATTCAACTTTAAATTATTTGCTAAAAAGCTTCCTTGGAATGATGCTTAAATTATCAGCATTCTAAAATTAGGTACACTAAAGCTATTTAATTACCTTCTCTATGTACTGTGTCTTATCAAAAGGTATATCATCAAAAACTACATATTTAAACTTCTATATTTAAAATGTGCATTCACAATGTCATGGTAAAATATACATCCTTAACTTGTTTGCAAGGGTTAATATGAAAAATAACCAGATGACTTTGCTATGTATCTGTAAACACGTTATTAAAGCCATGACTCCTTATTTTGATCAATGACCATCACATTAAAATACACAAGGTAAGTTCTTATTTATGTAATTTCTCATTTGTTTATACATATATAACTATAATACAACTATTTAGGTATTTACTATGTGCTAGGTGTATTTAGTCAAAGGCTTTGCAAAAATAAATCTATTCCTCAGAGTTTATACTAAAAATACTTTCCTGATTCTCTTATATGCTTCATATTACAGGAAGCAAGACTGAACTATTGTATCATGTTTTTCTTTTTGTCTGGCAGCTACAGCACTGAAGACTAAATTCTATAGCCAGTTGAATTAATAATTTCTCTCCCATATCCTTGTATGACTATCACTGCATGGCCCTTGCATATTTAGTCCTATTTCAATTATTACCTTGCATTTTTTTTGTTATTATGATACACCTAAAACACTTGACAGAAATACAGATGAATGGGGCGCCTGGGTGGCTCAGTGGGTTGAGCCGCTGCCTTCGGCTCAGGTCATGATCCCAGGGTCCCGGGATCGAGTCCCTCATCGGGCTCACTGCTCAACAGGGAGCCTGCTTCCCTTCCTCTCTCTCTGCCTGCCTCTCTGCCTACTTGTGATCTCTCTCTGTCAAATAAATAAATAAAATCTTTTAAAAAAAAGAAATACAGATGAATCAAAAGTAAAATAAGAGTTGAGGGACTGTCATTTTTTTAAAGAATATTTATTTATTTGACACAGAGAGAAAGAGAAAGAGCGCACAATCAGATGGAGTAGCAGGGAGAGGGAGAAGGAGAAGCAGGCTCCGCACCAAGTAAGGAGACTGATGCGGGACTCTATCCCAGGACTGTGGGATCATGACCTGAGCCGAAGACAGACCCTTAAATGACTGAGCAACCCAGGCACCCTGGATTGTCATATTCTTGACAAAAGTCTGTCAGCATTGTTTGGATGCCACTTCCCAGAAACTTTGCCAACGTGGATTTTAGAATCAGGATGCTTTATTTTAGTCTAAAATTAGGTTTTCATATTTTAATAGAATGTTAGCTCTATGTTTAGAGATACAGATATTAAGACCTATTGGTATTCTTTAGATGAAATTTGGAATGTATGCTAGTTTTCATCGTAGTAATTAATTTCCAATGACATATCGATATTTTATAACAATACTCAAGATATCTGACAGGAGTTAAAGCAATTCTAAGCTTTAACTTGGGCATATTTTGCATAATTAAAAATAAGCCACCTTGTAATGTCTGGGGTAGAAATTTAGAAATTACCCCAGAATTACTACTGAATTCTCCTTAAAAATCTCCATACATACACACATTCTTTGGGGAACACTCTTCTATATTCCACAATTCTATCTCCAAAAATTGTATGGATAACTCATCTAAAATTATACAGCAAAGTTATTTTTCTTTTAAAATTTTAAAGTAATTCAAATGGTGCTTCCCCATGTGAAGTTCATTCTTCTAAATCCTTCTTGAAGTCTAATCAGTGTTTCCATCAATCCAAGAATAACTTTATAACGCTTATATCTTTATATCAGTTATTAAGTTCAAAACATTTTAACCAGCCAAAAGCTGATTAAAGCCCAGCGTGGTCCTACATAGTATCAAAGGTTTTGACAAAACAAAACCTATCTGTAGGAAAAATTACAAAATTACAAATTATATAAGAATGTTTTAATGCCATCCCTTTTAAAATTCTATCTATCATCATAAGTAATTTTTGTAGTTATATTAATCAAATTATAGAGTCTAATATAATGGAGTCAACATGGACTTGGAAATACAAAGTTTCTCACTCAAGTTTCAGCTCTGAATCTTATAGCTTTGACTCTGAGCAAGTTTCTTAAATTGTCCGAGCTCAATTTTTAACATAAAAAAATAAGAATCTTAATTCCTAATGTGATAATTCAATAAAATGCTCAACATAAAAGATTAAGATAGTACCTGCTATATAAATGTCAGTTTCCTTTCCATTAAACGTCCATGAGAATCTAGCTACAGAGTATATCATTTACTTCCCAAAAATGTTTATTTAAATTCCTCCTAAATCTCTAGTTGATGGGTTGGCTCACTCATTCAATTCAAAAATTATTTATTAACCATATATTCCTTTCCATGCTCTAGGTACTAAGGACACACTGTGAATACTCTCAGACTTCAAAGAAATAATTGTCAGTTACATTGACAATCAGTCAAATATAAAACAATTCGAAAAAGACTCTAAAAATGGAAATAGATTGCTATGGGGCATGTAGACTCAGGATTAGTTAAAAGTAACAAAGTGAACTGACACCTACACTGAGACTTGAAGACAGGACAATTAGACAAATGTAGGTCTGAATTATGTCCTATTATGTGCCCTAAGGCTAGTCACTTAACTTCTCTGAGCTTTAAATTCATCAAGAAAATTAATCCTGTTATTCACAAGAATCAAATGAAAGGTTGTACCTAAAGCATGAAACCTGGAACAAAGAGGGTACTCAAAAGTTAACTAATTTATTATATGCATTATTAACTTTATTACCATTATAGTTATTATCACCACTTTGAAATGGTTCACAACTACCATTGACAGCATTCCTTTTCTATAGTTACAAAGATACCACCTGAAAGTTTCAATTGGTTACTGAACATCAAAACTGACTTTAATTCCATTCTTTAAAAGATTTTAAACAATATTTTTTGGGTAACAGATGTGAAGACTATGTTAGTAGCTGATTATAAAAAGATGAATATAATATAGTACTAGAAAACAAGGTAATTTCTGATTATTAATATGAATTATTAATATCTGATCAATCTAATATTATTCAGATTTCAAAGACTTAAGATACATCGACTAACAATGGCAAGTTTGTTTTATGGACTAACAAAATAAAACATCTATTGGTTTTTATGTTCAAGACTAAATTCAATGGTTACAAAAGAGACTCAGTTAACAATCAGTTTTACTTTGCTAGGTTAAACATTCATTTCTTCCTTCATTTTTTCATTCATTAAATAGCAATTCATTAAGAGCTTTCTATGTTTGAAGGTCTGAGCTACCAGTCTGAGAGAGATAAAAATTTGAGGGCCATACCCTCAGGAAGTGATTTTTTAAAAATTGTGTTATGTTAGTCACCATACGGCACATCGTTAGTTTTTGATGTGGTGTTCCATGATTCATCATTTGTGTATAACACCCAGGGTTCCAGGAAATCCATGCCCTCCTTAATACCTATCACCAGGCTCACTCATCCTCCTACCCACCCTCCCTTCTAAAATTCTCCGTTTGTTTCCCGGAGTTCATAGTCTCTCATGGTTTTTCTCCTACTCCGATTTCTCCCTCTTCATTTTTCCTTCCTCTTAGTGTCCACCATGCTATTCCTTATGTTCCACAAATAAGTGAAACCATATGATAAGTCAAACAGGAAGTGATGATTAAACAAGAAGGGAATAAATGGTAAGGATTCTAGGGGTGACAGCACTTACTGAGAGAATAAATGATCACTACAGACACAGGTCAGGAAAGCCTGCAGAAAGTGAGTCTGAGGAGTTCTCTAAAAGTTGGCAGAATTTTGACAGGTGGTGATATTAGGGAAGGGCAGGACTAGAGTAGCAGGCAAAAGTCACTGTTTCTCAAGTGTTTCATCAGCAATACAAAAAAATCACTGAATACCAAGAAACATAAAGTAGCAGAAATAATCAAAATCAGTACTAAAAGGAGGCCAGAGCATGAGACAGAGGTTTGGGAGTGCCCAGGAGAAAGACACTAGTTAAAGTCAAGACCAAGAAGAAATATGCAAAGGACTCTTAAAATGTAACAATAAGAATACAAACAACCCCATTAAAAAAAAAAAAAATGGGCCAAAGATCTTAACAGACACTTCACCAAAGAAGATACACTGATGACAAATAAACCTATGAAAAGACGTTCCACTTCATATGTCATTAGAGAGATGCAAATGAAACAATTAAAACAATAAGATACCAATTACACAATGATCAGAAAGGGCAAAATCCATCACACTGAGAACACCAAATGCAAATAAGGATATGGAGCAAAAGGCACTCTCATTCACTGATGGTGGAAATGAAAATGGTACATCCACTTTGAAAGACAGTTTGGAAGTTTCTTACAAAACTAAATATATTCTTACGACACTGCACTCCTTGGTTTTTACCCAAAGGGACTAAAACCTTACACAAAAACCTGCACGTCCATGTTTATAGCAGTTGTATTCATAATTGCTTAAACTTGGAAACAACCAAGATGTCCTTCAGTGGGTGAATGGGTAAACTGTGGTACATCCAGACAAAAGAATATTAGTCAGCAAGAAAAAGAAAGGAGCTATCAAGCCATAAAAATATATGCAGGAACCTTAAATACATGCCAATAAGTAAAAGAAGCCAATCTGAAAAGGCTATATGCTGCATGATTCCAACTACATGACATTCTGGAAAAGGCAAAACTTGGATACAGTAAAAATCAATCAGTGGTTGCCAAGGATTATAGGGGACAGAGAGATGAACAGGCAGAACACAGAGGACTTTTAGGGTACTGAAATTCTTCTATATGACATCATAACTGGATACATATGTTCAAACATTTGTCAAAACTCATAAAATGAACAACAAGAGCAAACCCTAATGTAATCTACAGACTTTGGTTGATGATGTGCTATTGTAAGTTCACTGATTGCAACAAATACACCCCTTTGGTGCAAAGGTTGATAGTGGGGGAGGTCGTGGGTAGGGGGCGTAAGGAGTATATGAGAACTCTCTGTATTTTCTGCTCCATTTTGCTGTGAAGATAAAACTGCTCTCAAAAAAAAGTCCAGTTTTAAAAGTAAGGTACTTGGTACATAAATACATTTCAAAGATGTCTACTGCATACAACTACGTAATAGGCAAAAACCAAACCAAAACAAACAAACAAACAAACAAACAAAAAAACCCAGAAACAATCTAAAATCCATCAGGGAGGACAGATTAGTAAAATGTGTTATTTTCATATGAAAGAATGATATTTAACATTAAAAATATGAACATGATTTATGTAAAACAATCTGAGAATTCTCTCAAAAACAGAGGGGTACTGCAAGTTTCTTTTGAGAAAGTACTCTCATGTAAAACTCTATAGCAAAATTTGCTATGAAGAACCAATAAACATGAAGATATGTTCTGCCCCACTACAAAAGAAAAACAATGAAAAACAAGATTCTATTTTTCCCTTTGCCCATGAAGTTAGAAATGATGATGAGTAATCCTACTTATCACTGGTAAGGCATAGAGAGTTGGCACATTCATACACCACCAAAAGCAACATAAATGCATAAACTTTCCTGGAGTATAAGCTAACCTGGACAGTTATTTGGCAATATGTATCAAAATTTAAAGAAAAGTAAATAAATTTCAACAAAGTAATACATTCTAAGAAAGATATGTACAAAAGTTACAAAGAGTGGATGCAAAATATAGTATAAACAAAAGGAAAGGGAATAGACATGAAGGTAAGAAAAATCAAAATTTGGAAATAAGGAAAAAAGATTATTATTCACCCTTTCAATATCCTGCTGAAACAATTCATAACAAGCCCACGTAAGTGTTGTGGGGTTCTCTAGGAAAGTGTATCTTTTTCTGACTTGCCATCTTCTATTAGTTAAGGCCTAGATTCTGCAAAAGCAGATAAGATACAGAAGATTCATAAATTGCAAATGGTATCTGACTGGTACAGATGCAAATGTTCTATGTCAGGGAGAAAAGATATCCCCAAAGATTATACCTTTATTGCCCTGTGAGACATTAACAAGCCTGTGTCTAATTTAGCAATCTAATTTCAGCATTCATTCTTTCACTTCAAGCTCCTGAATTTTCCACTGAAGCAGCTTTACTATCCCACTGGGTCCTTCACTAATGAGTTAAATAAATCACTAACATGTCCATACTTCCTCACTAAATGTACATTTTTCACTTTTAAGTAATTATACTTTGTCCTCAAAAACATAATAGAAATACCATATGATCCAGCAATTCCACTCCTAGGTATAAATCCAAAAGAACTGAAATCAGAGACTCCAACAAATACTTACACACCATGCTCATTGCAGCATTATTCACAAGAGCCAAAAGGTGGAAACAACCCAAGCACCCATCAAGAGGTAAATGGATAAATGAAATGGGGTATACAGGCATACCTTGGAGAAACTGTGGGTTTAGTTCCAGATCACTGCAATAAAGTGAATATTGCAATGAAGCAAATCAAATAAATTGTCTGATTTTCTAGTGCATATAAAAGTTATATTTACATTGTACTATATATAATGTATTAATGTGTGATATAGCACTATGTCTAAAAAATGTACATACCTTAATTAAAAAATACTTTATTATTAAAAAAATACTAACACTAACCTAATCTTTCAATGAGTCATAGTATTTTTTTACTGGTGGAGGGTCTGGCCTCAATGCTGATGGCTGCTGACTGACCAGGCTGGTGGCTGCTGAAGATCAAAGTGGTTGGCAATTTCTTACAAGAAGACAACAGTGAAGTTTGCCACACCCATTGATTCTTCCTTTCATGAACAATTTCTCTGTAGCATGTGACGCTGTTTGATAGCATTTTATCCACAGCAAAACGTCTTTCAAAACTGGAGTCTGTCCTCTCAAACCCTGCTGCTGCTTTATCAACCAAGTATATGTCCAGTTCTGAATCCCTTGTTGTCATTTCAACAATCTACACAACGTCTTCATGGAGTGGATTGCATCTCAAGAAAACACTTTCTTTGCTCATTGAAAAGAAACAACTCCTCATCCATTCACGTTTGATCATGAACTTGCAGCGGTTCAGTCACATCCTCCGGCTCTACATCTAATTCTAGTTCTCTCACTATTTCCGCTGTATCTTCAGCAACCTCCTCTACTGTAGGTCTTGAACCCCTCAAAGTCATCCATGAGGTTTGGAATCAGCTTCCAAACTCCTGTTCATGTTGGTATTTTGACTACTTCCCACAAATCACAAATGTTCTTAATAGTATCTAAAATGCTGTATCCCTTCCAAAAGCTTTCAATTTACTTTGCCCAGATCCATCAGAGGAATAACTATCTATGACAATGATAGCCTTGCAGAATGCTTTTCTTAAATAATAAGACTTGAAGGTCAAAATTACTTCTTAATCTCTGGGCTGCAGAATGGATGCTGTATTAGCAGGTATGGAGACAACATTAATATTGTTGCCCATCTCCATCAAAACGGTTGGATGACCAAAAGTATTGTGAAGAAGCAGTCATACTTTTAAAGGAATCTTTTTTTAGAGCACTAGGTCTCAGCAGTGGGCCTAAAATATTCAGTAAACCATGCTGTAAACAGATGGTTGTGATGCTGGCTTTGCTGTGCCACTGACAGAGCACAGAATAGATTTACCTTCTTAAGGGCCTGGGGTTTTCACAATGGTAAATGAACACTGGCTTCCATTTCAGGTTGTCAGCTGCACTAGTCCCCAACAAGAGAGTCAGTCTGTCTTTTGAAGCTTTGAAACCAGGCACTGGCTTCTCCTCTCAGACTATGATTGTCCTTGATGGCATCTTCTTCCAATAGAAGGCTGTTTTATGTATGGTGAAAATCCATTGTTCAGTGTGGCCGCCTTCATGAATGCCCTCAGGTGGATCTTCTGGAGAACTTGCTGCAGCTTCTCTATCGGCACGTGCTGCTTCACTTTGCACATCGATGTTATGGAGATGGCTTCTTTCCTTAAGCTTCATGAACCAAACTTTGTTAACTTGAAACTTGTCTTCTGCAGCTTCCTCACCTCTCTTAGCCTTCATAAAACTGAAAAGACTTAGAGCCTTGCTCTGGATTAGGCTCTGGCTTAAGGGAATGTTGTAGCTGGTTTGACCTTCTATCCAGACCACTAAACAAGGTTGCTTTGCTTTCTTATCATTCATGTGTTCACTGGCATAGCATTTTTAATTTTCTTCCAGAACTTTTCCTTTGCATCCACAATGCGGCTGTTTGGTGCAAGAGACCTAGCCTTTAGCCTATCTTGGCTTTTGACATGCCTTCCTCACTAAGCTTGATCATTTCTACCTTTGATTTAAAGTGAGGTATGTGATTCTTCCTTTCACTTGAACACTTAGAGGCCATTGTCTTGTTATTAACTGGCCTATTTTCAGTATTATGTATCTCAGGGGAAGGAGGCCCATGTACAGGGAAAGAGACAGAAAATGGCTGGTTGGTAGAATAGTCAGAACACACACAACATTTATCGATTAAGTTTGCCATCTTATATGACCTTGGTTCCTGATGCCCTAAAACAATCATAAGACTAACATCAAAGATCACAGATCACAGATCATCATAACAAATATAATATTAATAATAGAGTTTGAAATATTGTGTGAATTACCAAATGTGACAAGGAGACAGCAAGTAAGCAAATGCTGTTGGAAAAATGACACCAATAAACTTGCTCATTGCAGGATGCCACAAATCTCCAATCTGTAAAAAAACACAGTATCTACAAAGCACAATAAAACAAGGTATGCCTGTATATGCATACGCCCTAAGGAATATTATTTGGCTGTAAAAAAAGAATGAAATTCTGATACCTGTTATGACATAAATGAATCTTGAAAACATAACCAAAGGAAAAAAAAGAAGAAGAAGAAGATTAATGAAGAGTTTGTCCATAAGTATTAGTAAGAGTAGGAATCCAAAGCAAAAAAATAGATAAATAAATAAATAACCCTGGGAAGGACATGCATTCAAAGGGCAGGCTAGAAGACTGAGGAAAAAAGAAAACCTTGAAAATGTGATTTCACCAAACCAAATAGTCGAAAGCTTTGAGAAGGTCAACAGCAGCAGGTATCATACAGTGTCAAGCACAGTCATACTGAATACTCTCAGCAAATGAGAAAACCACTGAAAATTTTAGCAAAAGCATTTTTGGTAGAGTGGCATATTAAAAGCAATATTATGGAGGATTAAGAAGTGAACAAAGGACAAAATTCCTATCTATAATATGGGGATAATAATAACTTACCCACAAAGATAGGGTTTTTATAGAGATTAAATGAGATAGTATACAAAGTATATGAACTGCACTTGGCCATATTAAAGGCTAGACAAGTATACTGCCTTATTAGGATATACCTTTTATGCTGCTGTTATCCTTCTATAATGTTGGTAACACAGTTTAATAAATTTTTTTTTGCTTCAAAAAAATTCTGCATCTAATGTAACTCATTTAGTTTGTTCTGTACTGTGTTGATCAACCAATTATTTTTTTGTTTGTTTATTTATTTGAGAGAAAGAGAGAGAAAGAAAGAAAGCATGAGTGGGAAGGGCAGAGGGAGAAGCAGGCTCCCTGCTCAGCAGGGAGCCCAATGCAGGGCTTGATCCCAGGACCCCGAGATCATGACCTGAGCTGAAGGTAGATGCTTAACCGACTGAGGCACCCAGTGCCCCCAACCAACAATTATTCTTAAAAGTAATCTACTTCAAAGTCACAAATCTTGACACAGTGCTAAAATCTGCTTCTGAGCATCTCCTGAATTATTCTTTGTGCTTTCAACTGCTCCACTGTAAGCTTAACACACCACATAACTTCAAGTCTCCACTGTAATCCTTTTCTTAATTTTTTAGTAGAACTCCAGAGTTGTATTATAATGAGCATCACCAAAAATCTGGAAATTGCTTATTTCACTGTATCAGTCTTGGCCATTATATCTTATTATTTCCTTATAAAAGTACTTCAAAGATGCTTTTCTATTAGCTGTGTAGTCACATATCATTATGATTCAATCCAAGTTGTAGCAAGTTTATATATCTTTTAAGAGTGTTTTAAAATTTTATAGTTTAAAGTAATAGTTTGAGTTTAACATTCATTAAAAGATAAAAGCTCATTAGTTGCTTTGGTTAATGTTTTATGAGCATTTCTAAATAATTACTAGTTATTGGCATTTCAAATGTTCTATATTAAGATAACTATCTTTGAAACCTATTTATTTTCATTTTCAATTAGTCAATCACAGTAATTATAGCTTTATCGTTTATTTTGCAATGAACAAATTCCCATCAGAAACAGACTTCTTTTATCAGTGGGAAATTAGTTAATTGTTTTTAAAGAACTTGGTGACAAATACTACTCATTGTTCATTCCAAAGAGCACACTATTAGTCATTATCTGGAAAATGGATGTTCTCCAAAATTTTCAGTCCCAATTAAGACCCAAATTCAACTATTTCTTCAAGGCAATAAAACATTTCACAACAAGACATTAAAACTGGTTAAGTTGTATTATTGATATTTTAATATTTAAAAAAATATTTATACTTTCTATTATTGTTAGGATAGCTATTCTGGTTAGTTATAATTTTTACCTGCCTCTCACACAGGGAATCTCTAACTCATCTGTAGTCTTTACATTATAAGAAAAATATTAACATTCAAGGCAATGAGGGAGATCAGCTCTCATAGCATCTGGCAGCATTATAATTAAAGTTCTGTCAAAGAGCTGATATAAGCCTGGTTTGAAAAGATTTAAATTTAGTCATTAGTGAGGTTAGATATTTCATGTAAGAATTACGAGTTAACAAAATGCCACTAAAATTTTTTAGGTTATATTTTAGCAATTATTCCCAATATGTCATTTTATTAAAAAAAATTATTTAAATATTGTTTAGTAACACCTATAAATATTTAAAAATTCTAGACCTATTCCAATATTCCATGTGTATTAGGAGTGCCTGCTAGGTGGTACAGTGGTGCCTCCCTGAACTATAAACTCCATAAGAGTGGCAGTCTGTTGGGCTGAATAGAAAGTACCCAGCATGATTCTATTTAATACATATTACTGTCACATTTTGACAGGTTAGGATATTTGTCTAGTATTATTAATACCATTAATTTAATTTCTCCTATATCAATTGATAACAATGACAAATTACTGGAAGAAGAAAATAAAACTTGAGCATTTCTCATCCTTCCTTATTGCCTAATATGATGTTTAATCACCAATACTTCTAAATAATACAGCTAGGAGAAAAAAGGGAAGAGGAAAGTATCTGTGACAAATCATATTATTCTTCATTTTAAAGCAGATACTAAAAAAGTAACTTTGACAAAAAAAGAGAATGAAATACATTTTTAACAACTAAAAATATATTCTCTTTCAAATTATGTCCTTATTACAATTAACAAGTGAGAGTATTTAGTAATCACTGAATTCAAAACCATTGATTATTTTCCCATATCCATATATAAAAAAGTTATATATATAATCAGATAACTCTCCAGTAGCATTTAGGATGAAGTTATATGCAATTAGATAATCTTCCAATAGAATTTGGGAGGAAAAAAATGCATTAACAAAGTGTTCATCAGCACATGTATGAGTTTCCCATTGCTGCTGTAACAAAATTATCAAAATTTAGTGATTTAAAACATCATAAATTATTACTTACAGTTCTGGAATTCGAAACATCACAATTAGTTTCATGGGACTAAAGTCACAGTATCTGTAAGGCTGACTCCCTCTTGAGGAGCTGAAGAGAGACTCCATTTTTTTGCATTTTCAGCATCTAGAGGCCGCCTACGTTCCTTGACTGATACATCACTTCCTTGTGGCACTCCACGTTCACACTGTCTTGATCACATCTACCACTATTGACTCTGATCTTCCTGCCTCCTGCTTAGAAGGACCCTGTGATGATAGTGGGCCCACTTGGATAACCAGAATAATCTCCCCAACTCAAGATCCTTACTTTAATTATAAACACACAGTCTCTTTTATCATGTAAAATACCTCATTCACAGTCTCTGAGATTAGGACATGGACAGTTTGAAGGAACATTATTTAGACTACCACAGGGTACAGACCTGAATATTGATCATATGAGAAAAAATAAATATAAAAACCTTTTGAAACTTTGTGCATCTAAGATGCAAAATAGAGGAAAATGGGGAAAATATGTCTAATATTATTCTACAGTGAAATAATTCTGGAAAGTTAATAATAAAAGCAACAAGATAAAAAGAATAGTAAGCTAAGACAAGTTTTAAGGAAAGAAACAAGTTTATATAAAGGGAAATACATAAAATTGTTTCTAAAACAACAGAGATAAATAATTGCCAAGAACCATAATTCAGCTCTTTTAACAGTTCCCAAATGTGACTTCTTTTTTTTTTTTTTTTTTTTTTCCTTACAGGCACACTGGGTTGCTCAAAAAGAGTCGAAGTCTACTGAGACAAATAATAAGTCGTGCAGTAGAAAGGCTTTGAAAGTCTGATGGGACCATGAATTGTAGTGTAATCATAATTCAGTATAATCACGAAGCATGCCTCAACCAAAGAAAGAACATGGATTATACAAACAGGCTCCCATTTCCATGAAATAGCTCTTACGTGTTTCTGATGAAGTCTGTGCATTAATTATTATAATAAAACATACTAGGGGCACCTGGGTGGCTCAGTGGGTTAAAGCCTCTGCCTTCAGCTCGGGTCATGATCCCAGGGTTCTGGGGTCGAGCCCCGCATCAGGCTCTCTGCTCAGCAGGGAGCCTGCTTCCCTTCCTCTCTCTCTGCCTGTTTCTCTGCCTACTTGTGATCTCTGTCTGTCAAATAAATAAAATCTTTAAAAAAAAAAAAAACATACTACCTAATTTTTCCTCACAAGTGCAATAGGCAATAGTTCACATTTTTATTTATGACCAGTGATTTAAGCCAAAGATAAGAACCGAATGGAAAAATCAACATATATTACAATCATAACCACAGAGCAGATGCCCCCTGACCTCTAAAAAACCATTCTTCTCACTGTTCTGAATACTCGTTTCAGTTGCCACAGGCAGTAGCATACAAACTGATAAAATCAGAACTTGAAATTAGGATGATTATACTTATTAAATAATTTTGGTGATGTTACTATTAATGTCAGTAAATACCACGTGTAGTATTTATAATGATACTTTACAAAAATATAAGTTAGTGGAATGTAAATAAACACAGATATGAGAAAAAGGAATTATAATGCTATAAAATGAGATAATAAAACAAGCTGTAGGGGCCTATAACCATGGAAGTGTAGAAGATCTTAAGGAATACTAATATGGCTATAATTTCTCCTTCACTACACAATTATGGCTTCTGAATAAGTGTGAGATTACTTTTAATTTAGTCGCCAATAGGGGTGCCTGGGTGGCTCAGTGGGTTAAAGCCTCTGCCTTCGGCTCACGTCATGATCCCAGGGTCCTGGGATCGAGCCCCGCATCGGGCTCTCTGCTCAGCGGGGAGCCTGCTTCCTCCTCTCTCTCTGCCTGTCTCTCTACCTACTTGTGATCTCTGTCAAATGAATAAATAAAAAAATCTTAAAAAAAAAAATTTAGTCGCCAATAGTTAGCATCTGAATTAAGAAAAAAAAAAACAAATAAGCACAAAGATATGGTTTCCAAATGGAATTGGTTCAAATTTCCTTACAACAATGTGAATTCCTATAAACTTGATTGCTTCTTTGATAATCAGCATTATCTGTTGGAAAAATGGAATGGTCGCTCTCCCCTTTCAGAAACTGCCCTACATCTGTCCACCACCTGACTTGCAGCTACTGAAGTCACAGTCACCCTCAAGCTCTGTGTTCTGCATTATGCCTTCTGGAATAAGCAACTTCCAGTTGAGATAGAAAGCTCTGAATGGGAGAGAAAAGTTTGGGGCAATATCAAATCTTCCCAGATTTTATGAGTTCCTTTATTTCAGCAGAACTTTGTAGGGGAAATTTCTAGTGGGCTATTAATAAACAAAATCCCAACTGTATAATGGTGCTACTAACAAACTTATAAATGGTTCATTTTCTTTAGCATTTTCTTTGGATTGAAATTCTATTGTGAAATACTAAATGAATTTGAGAATGCATAACAACCCAAGAATCACCATTACTGAAAGCTACTGTCACTTTATTTTTGTAATTTACACAACAGATTCAAGCACAAGCCAGTCTAATATTGCAACTTACTCACTGGTCACCATATTGTTTCCCTGAACATATATCCTTTATTTACACAAATCTAATACTCTCTATTTTCCCAACCTCTTGTTTTAGGGGACTTTTTTGTTTGCTTTGTTTTTAAGAAATATGCTCTTGGGCTATTAGCAAAATAAATAAATAAGAGAGAGAGAAAGATAAAAATAAAGCTATCAGATTTAAGTAACAAGTGATAGAGATGAAAGACCTGGATTGAAAAGAAGGCACAAAGTGAGTCAGAGCAGCCAGAAAAGCTTCTAATTAGAAGAAATGGAAATCAGGGATAAATAGCAGGGACAGAATAGGCTGAATCTGGTCCCAGCAATAAGTACCCCGGACTAGCTACTATATTGAATCCCTGGAGGAGGACAATATGAGAATATGTTATAAATATGCAATATTTTATTATAATCCTCAAATAATCTGTAGGAAAGTTCCTCTCCCTTTTCTAGCATACTCTTCCCCCAGGTGTTTTCAGCCGGATATCATCAAGTAACTACAGACGGGGCCTGGAGAAGCTGAAGTGTCTAACATTTGGAAGGCGTTCAATGATGACTGAAGTAGAGATACATTAATGATAGCTACTGAGCTGGACACATGTGTGGCTTTTATGCAAATGAGAAAAAATATCCTTCCATTAACTGTCCCAAAATGCAAGACAGAGTAGGAATGTTTCCAACAGGCCAGAACATCTTTCAGGGATGATTTAGTATTAGTGTAGTGATGCCAAGAAATACAAGAGGGCACAGAGAAGAGTATCCAGACAAAATGGATTCCTTTGAAGTTTCACCTTGAAAAAAGGACATCTCTCATTCTTACAAAGTGAAGTGCATAGCTAGACTAACCACATTTTCGGTTAACAAGTGCTACACCTGTCTCCTGAGTGCTATACGGCAGTCTGTATCTTATTCTGTAGCTGTCTTCTGGTGATCTGTACTCTGTTTCTGTCATTTAAGTAAACTAAAAAGTCACCAGAAACAAATGAATTTGATTCCAAAATCTACTTTTGAATAATTCTCTAAAAATATTTACACACTAAGAAAATAACCAATTATTCAGGGGCTAAATACATGCTTCTACAAAAAATAAATAACATTCTTATTGCAATTAGATACAAAAATGGGTGTCATAAATTAAATGCAATATATAGTTGCTTTGATAACACATTATGCTGCCATGAGGAATAAAGGAATAAATATTTTAAATAATTCTTTCTCTAGCCTGAGATAGTCCCTGAAAAATTGTACTGTGCCCTATCCATTACTGGCCTTTCGATCCACAGTGTATATTATTAATAAAATATAAGTATCTTAAAAAAATACAAAAAACTTGGGCCTTCTTTCTCCCACTTGAAGTATCATTTCAGCACGTCGTCTTTCAAAAAGGCAGAAAACCTAATATTCTAAAACATCAAAGAGCAAGTAGACTTTATTGAATGCCTTTTAAGAAGCAGAAGTAATTATATCACACATCATTCAGAAAATCTGCTAATGTAATCTACTAATTAGTAACCTACTAACAAAACTACTACTTTATAGAAGGCTTTGTCCCTGTAGTCCAACTCATCATGGATAGCATCCACTCCTTCAAACCCTTCTTGTCCATTCCTTTCAAGACAGGAGCCTGCCTGTCACCGCTTTCTTGCTCCTCTTTTGCCCTTCCTTGATCTTTCCTCTTATTACATAATTTTTTCACGGAGCTCTGTTGTCTTATCTTATAAAAATTAATTTTCCTCTTTGTTTTTTACAATTCTCTGATCCAAGTACCACAATATTAGCACAACAGAGGAAACAAAGATTCTCCTCAGGAAACTAGGAGAAAAATAAACAATTACAAAAATTAAAATAAATTTTAAAAAAGAAAGAAAAATAAACCGTGAACACTTAAGTATTTTTTAATGTTCATACATACATGTATACTAGGAAATAAACATTGCTCCAGAATATTCATAAATGCTTTTCCCAGGTGGTATCCAATTAGTAGTTCGAAGTGAGTAAATTAATTCTTCCAAGTCTGTAAGTTTTAATTAGCATTAAGGCTGCATTTGAATTGCAAAATTATATAGGCACTGAAATCACTGATGTAACACACCTTGGAATTTGGATATTTCATACTAGAAGAAAGATTGCATTTTTCCATAGAGTTACTCCTTATTTTCAGTTTTACTATATCTTTCACTATCTTCTAGTTAAAATTTTGATAATTAAAAATATTAAATTGCCTGTAATCTTACCATTGTTGTCTCTTGAATAGATCCAAAACTGTTGATAAAAATGTTGACTACTACATCAACAGGAATGCCTATAAATAAAAATTAAGAACATACTCAGTAACTATAAGAATTTGGTTAGATTATCATATTTTTATGGTTTATGTACTTAATTTTATATTTTTTCCAATCCACTTGAGATACAAAACTTTAAAACTATGGTCTTAGTTTTGCTAAGCTTACAATTGCTTACAATTGTAATAGCTTACAATTGCTATTAACTGATTTTCCTAAAAAGGCATCATAATAAAAATTAAAAAATGAGTTAAGTTGTATTAACTCATGTTATTATTCAGAAATATTTATTTCTTAAATTGTTAAGACTGAGTAAATATGTTAACCTTTAAAGAAGTTTTTAAATGAGCTAATGCACTTACCTTAAGAAAACATAA
Source organism: Enhydra lutris kenyoni (assembly GCF_002288905.1). Classification (NCBI taxonomy): domain Eukaryota; kingdom Metazoa; phylum Chordata; class Mammalia; order Carnivora; family Mustelidae; genus Enhydra; species Enhydra lutris. The sequence continues at coordinate 48,823,141 of NW_019154087.1, read as the reverse complement.
AACATTCTTTAAAAAAAATTTTTTTAATGTTTTAGTTTTTTGCATTTTTATAATCATTTCAAGTCTTACTTTCATTAGTAAAGTAGTGTTCAATACATATTACTTATAATGACTATATTTTGATTTTTAATTCATAAATATACAAAGTTAATCAGACATATAACAGAATCATTATAAAGATTTTTGCCTGACCTGTTGGAAAATAATTTGAAAGTTCATGGAGTGAGAATTCAGGTATAATGTTGCAAATTTCTTGCTTGCTTGCTTTTTTGTTTTTTTCTTTTTTCTTTTTATTCATTGTGGGCTGCTGGTTAAGTTAACAAAGGGAAAATGTGAATTTAGCCTTTTAGCCACATAACCACTGACTGATGGAAAACAGGTGGTGAATCAATATATGGTAGACATGTGACAACCCAGACCAAGGCTGTTGTTGAAAGTAACTGAATAGGTTCTGGTAATGAACAAAAAACCCTGTTTTTACAACATAGTTGTATAACTTCAGTTGACTAGAAACAGCTGCAGACTTTTTTTTTTTTCTGTAAAGGAAGAAGAAAAAAATATCAAGCCTTATAATGTTAATCTGATCTACATTAATACCTGTCCTTAGCCAGCAATAAGGATTATAGTTTTCCAGAGGATATTTTTTTTTCAGATAGCTTTTCCCAGCTCGTCAAGAGGACAAAAAAAGAAAATAAGAAAAGAAAGTTTGCACAACTACATAATCTTCTCGTGACTTTTATTGCAAGTATGGTTTTAGTTCTTGAAAGGTGTGATAAATAGTAATATTCTGTTGGAGTAGAAACAATCTGTTGTAGAAAACACAGTTGCTTTTATTCACAAAGTTAGCATGTTTTTAAAAACCATATGGCCATCTTTTTTTTTTTTTTTTCAGCAAAAGCGTAGAGGGATATTTTTATCAATGTGAAATGCTAGCAAAAATTTTAAAAGAATCTAAAAACATATCAGAACTATTGTCTATCCCTAACAAGTGTAGGCTATTCTACAAATTATAACTTTGGTGTCTGTGAATGAAAGCCAGATCTGTGTCCAGAGCTTGAAATTTAAATCACTAAGCTTTGGAATACTAAGTGCTTAGCAAACCGATGATGGAGGTTAGTCTAATCCACAATATATTTATTTTGTTCTTTTAACTGGGAACCATATGAAACTATCAGAACTAGTATTCTTCTTGTCTTTGAATATTTTTGTCACTAAATTGCTCGAAACCTAACATCACAGGACAGTAACATGCCAATTTGAAACCTTATTGTTTTGAATATCACAACTCAATGATTAAACACATAAAATTAACTTTTAAACTGCACAGATTGAAGGTTTTGGAGGGGGTAAGAAACAAACCTTTAAAATTTGGTCTTATCCTGGGATCATAACTGACCAATAGCCTATTCAAGATATTGCTAGTGGAGTTGGCGGGTACTCGGGCAAGGTCCTCGGCTGACTGCTGGCTATAGGAGAAGGAAACAAAACAAAACTCTGGTAAGCATTTAGACATAGCCAGCAATAGAAATATGTAATTCTCCATGGAGAAGAGATGCTTTTTGAGACACATTCACAACTACAGCATGGCTTTTCCAAATAGAAGTAAATAAAAATAGTAGGCATTGTCAAATGCCCAAAAGATAGTTGTCATGAGAAATAAAAGATGAAGAAAGTATTTTAGCACTTAATTTCCTAAATTCATGCAACACTGCCCCAAGTACTCAATGTTGTTTTCTTTTAAATAAAATTAAGTAGATATATTACTAGTTCAGAAGCAATCTGCAATCAAAATCTAGAGATGCACAAAGGGAGTACAGACAATGAGATAAAAGGGAAAAAGAAAACAGCAAAAATAGTTTAATAATATATATTAACCTTCTGCCTAAGCAAAGGAGTATGTACATACCCTAAGAGGATATGGCCAGAGAGACAGTATAACAATTCAGAAAACTATCACGCTGACATTTATAAAATGGTATTCCCCAAGAAATAACCGATGATGTCCTCACTGAGTTCAATATGTTGGGGAGAATGGTGGGGGATGCAGGGAAGTGGTAAAAGAAGTTTCTCTATTACCAGATCAATTAAACAAGGAAAATACAGAGCTACAAGTTATAGCTATCTCTTTTCTATATATGTTTGCTTGTCAGTTATCAAAATGAGGAAAAAACTGGCACATTTTTCTATTTTAATTAACTTTGAACAATGAATTTTGACCAAATTGGTATCATTTGAAAAAACTATAAAATACAAACAGGGGCACCTGGGTGGCTCAGTGGGTTAAAGCCTCTGCCTTCAGCTCAGGTCATGATCCCAGGGTCCTGGGATCAAGCCCCACATCAGGCTCTCTGCTCAGCAGGGAGCCTGCCTCGTCCTCTCTCTCTGCCTGCCTCTCTGCCTACTTGTGATCTCTGTCTGCCAAATAAATAAATAAAATCTTAAAAAAAAAAAACACAAAAAATCCAATGAATTTTGCTTGGAATCCAATGAAAAATGCTTTGTTGTTTACTGTTTGTTGGTTTGTTTAACATAAAGTAAAACAATACATATCTTTACACATAAAGTCTTATATAATCATTGTCTCAATACAAAAGAAAAAACCCATGACAATCACAAGAAGTTTAAATCTTTTTTTTTTAAGATTTTATTTATTTATTTGACAGAGAGAGATCACAAGTAGGCAGAGAGTCAGGCAGAGAGACAGGGAGAAGCAGGCTCCCTGCTGAGCAGAGAGCCCAATGTGGGGCTCAATCCCAGGACACCGAGACTATGACCTGAGCCGAAGGCAGCGGCTTAATCCATTGAGCCACCTAGGCGCCCCCACAAGGAAGTTTAAAATTATACTTGGAGTATCTACCCCTATCTAGTCTATTCTGTATTGATATGATGAAAGTTTCAATTTCAAAAAATGATAGTAATTTATACAAAGCAAACTTAGAAGTAAGGGGCATGGTTTGTTTTGAAATCCAACCTCTCATGTATCAGGCAATTCTGTTCTGAGTTTAATTACATACAGTTTGCTGATAAGATATAACCCCTAGAGGTGGGATGGGTCTGATACTAAGTTGTTTATAAAATTCAAAAAACACTACAAACTGATACAGACAATCTCTTCAAGTAGATATCAGAGTCCAAAATATTAAAGAAAAATATGCTAATCAGTTAGTTAAACCTCCTAAAGGTTCAGGAGATGATGTAGATTTTTTAAAATTGCTTCTCGTGGCCTTATCAGTGCCAACACTGTAGCTGCAGGGACTTGGGGGTTAGTAATGAGATTTCCCATTTCATTGCAGGTGAAATTGTAACCTCCCTAGAGCCAATTGTCATCCCTTATCAAAAGACTGAAAACTCTGAAGAAAATGAAGGTATGTGGGAAAATTGGATATTAGGATGCAAATTAGTATTCAAACCCAACTACAAGGTTTCCATTCAGGGGAGGAAAACAGAATTGATTGATTACAAAATACACTTGTATTGGATCAATTAAGGACTGCATTATTGTGTCTCTTGACGCAAAATCCTTTACAAGTACATCCCTTTTAACCAATGAAATGACCAGACAACATAAAAAAAATTAACACTAATTTTAATAATGAGAACTTTCCAGCCTGATTTTTCTTCCAACTGTGGAAGATGTCTCTTTGGCATACGGATTATTTGAGCTAAAGCCCTTGAAAAAGAGCAAATGCAGGGGAGGCTTTCTATGAACTCCTATCTGCCTACAGACAGATTCCCCCAAAAGAATTTACCATCATAAATCCCCTCCCTTGGAGTTTCATCAACTAAATAAGATTGACTCTTATCAGAGGACAGGACACCGAAACAAACTTTGTCATATTCGATCATACCTCCCAACTATTCTTCTAAAGGCTCATTCATCTTTCCTAAAAATCTGATATTTTCCCCTAAGAGGAACATATCCTCCTCCCCTTTCTCTATGGAGACACAATATAAGCTCTCAAATCTCACCACTCTGTGGGTATTCACTATTGTTTTTTAGCTCTGATGCACCCATGAATATGATATTAAAAATTAATAATTTTTATACCTTTTCTCCTGTTAATATGCCTGTTGTCATTTATTTCATAGACCTAGCTGTTGAGGATAGAAGGAAAAAAATCTTTCCTCCCTTACCACTGTAAGTTGTATCAATCAAACTTACAAACTTACTTTCTGGTCCTTGGAACTCACTACCAAATTTTGTCCTTCCTCCCTTCACTGGTTCAGCATAAATCTCCCTTCCTGGAATATTGTAACTTCAATTTCTCATTGTACCACTCTAACCCCAACCTGTCCTTTAAGACTGCTGTCCTAAAATCTTGTTTCAATCATCCCATCTTATTCTAACAAACACAAACATAAACAGACTGTTTGGCAATTATATTATAGTTTTTTTTTCATATCTGTGTATTTATTACCAACTAGACTGAATCCAGACAGTATGATTCTTGAGGGAATCATGGCTTCTGTATTTTTGTAATTCAATATACTTCCTGTATAGTATGAAATACACACTCTCTCAAGCACTTTCCATCTGCCAGCTCTTTTTTTTTTTTTTTTAAGATTTATCTATTTGAGAGAGAGAGCGTGAGAACAGGTGTGGGGAGTTGCACAGGGAGAGGGAGAGAGCATCTCAAGCAGGCTCCATCCTCAGCACTAAGCCCATCAGCAGGGCTCTATCTCACCACCCCGAAATCTTGACCTGAGTCAAAAATCAAAAGTCAAATGCTCAGCCCACTGAGCCACCCAGGCATCTCCTATCTGCCAGTCCTCTAAGCTGACAACAGCCTCAGGAAGCCTGCGTGCACTAAAGCAAGGGCATTTCCACACATCACAATCAGGTTAAGAGCATTTCCTCCTGAGATGTCTTCTCAGAATAAGGGTTACTTTTGTTCTTTTGTTTTCTTCAGAAGTTTTCCAGCATTGGCCATTGCTGAACCAATCACTGTCAAGGAGAAAAAAACAACCATGATTGGTTCAGAGCAATAGTCCAGAATGAAACACTGAGAAATCAACTATCATGTCTATTAGATTCTTTCATTTGATAATCACAAACATTCCCTTGATGAAACAGGAGAGATTATTAACCACCCAGAGAGCTGTTCTTCAGTGAAAGAGGAAAACCTTGACTGGTAAAAGAGTACACACTAGGTGAGTTAATGGAGCAACAGAGGATGCACCCACAGGAACTAAGACAGCAAGGCTAAGAGGGTATCCTAAGGTGGGAGAGTTATGAAATCTGGTAATCCTGATTCCTACTTGTCATTTCACAATAAACCTGCCATAACGGGAGTGAAATAGTATTTATCTTATCACCAACCACCCATATATTGCTTTAGGATATATTATATAAATGTATATTTATAGATGTGTGTGTGTGTGTGTGTGTGTGTGTGTGTGTGTGTGTGTGTGAGAGAGAGAGAGAGAGAGAGAGAGATAAATTCTTAGTTTCTATTAGCCTTACTTATTATTAGTCCTGGAAAATCTGAATCTGCTCTTTCTATAATTTATCAGAGTCACTCTTCCATCCAGACATCCCCAAATGTTTTTCTTTCTTTCCACAGCTAAAAACAAACAAAAACAAAAACAAAACAAAACAACAAAAATTCTTGTTTATTAACAATAAAAAAATCAATGTCAGCTAAGAAAAATCTCTTCAAATTAATAAAAAAGGAATATATCAAATACATTACAGCCCCTTTCTTTTATTCTTATTTGTATAAATATATATTCTCATGTCTGTTATAGTTAATCTTATATGAATATTCAGTTGATAGTTCACCTTTCCTTGTACTAGAAATTCAAAGTTATTTTAAAATTTAAGTGAATCCCATGTAGTTCATATTCACATGCATGAATTCAGGGGTTTTTCCTACCTGAAAACAATAGAAATCTTTTGTTTAGCTCACTCAATACTAAAACAACGTTAAAGTCATCTCTACATGTTAAGATATATTTTAAGAGTCTAGAAGCTAAAGCACTTTCTGCCAAAGAGCTGAAATAATCTGCAATTTTTCTCTGCACTTTAGTATATAAACCCTGTAATTTGGGAAAATGCCTACTACTATTTACACAAAACAAGCAAGAAAAAGAAGAGTTAAATGCATTTAATTAAGTCATACACTACATGTTTCATTGTTAGTCATTATATTCTGCAACTCAGTCCAACATTTTATCCATTTTGACTATGTCATTTTATTTCAAGAAATCTATCAATAATTCTGTTATTATGACAAAACAGGATTTATTCCACAGAAATATGATATTAATTTAAGAAAATAACTTACTTTACTCAGGCAAAGTGATCAAATGACTAGAGAAAATAATGTTTTATATCAAAAGCCTTTTTACAACCAGTCTTCTTTTGTTCACTTGCCTAAACTTGAACCAATGTCATTACTAATATGTGAAGTTATGCAAGGAATGTATCAGGCTGTATAGTTGGATGATGTAATGTTTTCCAGAACTAAAGGACAAATCCAGAAATTTCTTTCCAAAGGGGAAACTCAGTTTTCCATCAACTATAGAACACTCTTATTTTTACATGACCCTTTAGTGACCATACTGCACAATTCAATATCAAAACTGGTATGTATGAGCATATTAACTGAATATCTTCCCTCCAGTCAAGAGTCTGAGTCCAAAGGGATGCTTATGTTTTTACAGAGTTATAACTGTAACAACAACAGTCAAAGTTCTTTTTGGACCTGAAAGCAGTCTGGCATATGCTGGAGGAAGAATCTGGGTGTGGGAACTATAAAGCTTCCAGCTGGACATGAACTGAGGCAAGCACAAAGCAGTTAGGAAAGAGCAAGGTATGTAAAATGTGTAGGTTGTGTTATTTCTCCTCTTTACACTGGGGCAGTGATTCTTTACCTCTTTTTAGGTTATGGACAACACTAAGAATCTAGCAAAATCTATGTTCTTCCCTGAAAAATTCACACAAAATTTACAATGCTGAGGGATCCTGGGCCTGAACACCTAAGATTGTAGAAACTTTCTTTTGTGGAAACAAATGCAGGTATCCTCATCTAAAATGAGAGGAAAAGAAAAACATTAAAAAAAAAAAAAAGAAAAGATCAGATATCTCATAGCAACTGAAAGTAAACTCAAAAAAAAGAAAGAAAAGATAATAGAGTGTGTCAAAGGGACACAGAAACCAATGAAAAGATTTCCCAAATGCTCAACTCTAAAGGATTTGAGCAATTAAATAAAGTCATATCGGGTTATATTCCAAAGTATAAAGTAAAAATCCATGAGTCCATATGGATACAAATAAATTATTAAATAAATAAATGAAGGAGGATAGTCAATCTTCCCAAGCAGAATTCCAAATATATCCTCTATTCTCAACTGGAGGGACATAACTCCTGAGCATGTGCTGTGCATAGTGACTTTCTTTCAAAGAATATAAAATGGGAAGGGGAAAAAAGTGACTTTACAGCAAAGAAACCTGACACTACCTTAGCCAGGTGATCAAGGTTAACCTCAATAATGTTGAGTCATGTTGATTTTACGTACCCTTAATAAAATGTGATGGGAATGGCATTGTATCCTGTGACCTTCCTCCTAAAAATACATACCTCCAGTCTAATCCTGAGAAAAACATAGACCGATCCCTGTAGAGTGACATTTTACAAAATACCAGACTAGTACTCCTCAAAACCATCATGTAAAAAAAGGAAGGTCTGAAAAACTTTCACAAGAAACTGAGAAACTTTCACAGCCAACAGGAGCCTAAGGAAACATGAATACTAGATGTAATGTACTGAATGGGATTCTGGAACAGAAAAAGGATATTGGGTAAAAACTAAGGAAACTTGAGTAAAGAATGGACTTTATTTAATAACAGTGTAGCAACAGTGGTTCTTTAATTATAAAAAAAAATGTATCCTACAAATGCAAAAGGCTAATAATAGGAGAAATTAGGAGCAGAGTATTTGTGAACTCTGTATTTGCCAAATTTTCTGTAAATCTAAAGTTGTTCTAAAATAAAATTTATTTGAGGGGGAAAAAAGAGCAGAGTGCCAAAGACCTTAATAGATACCTCACCAAAGAAGACACGCAGACGGCAAATAAGTCTATGGAAGGAGGCTCCACATCATATGGCATCAGGGAAATGCAAATTAAAACAACAATGAGACACCATTATACCTATTACAATGGTCAGAATCTACAACACTGATACCACCAAATGCAAATGAAGATATGGAACAATGGGAACTCTGATGCATTTCTGATGGGAATGCAAAATGGTGCAGCCACTTTGAAAGACAGGGTGACAATTTCTTACAAAACTAAACATAACTGTTACCAGATGATCTAGCAATTTCACTCCTTGGTATTTACCCAAAGGATATAAAAACCTAAGGTCTACATGAACAAATCTGCACACAAATATTTATAGCAGCTTTATTCATAATTGCTAAATCTGGAAGATTGTAAAAAACCAAGATGTTTTTTAGTACATGAATGGATAAGTAAATTGTGGTACAGCCAGACAATGGAATACTATTTAGCACTAAAAACAAATGATCTGTTGAGCCATGAAAAGACATAGAGCATCCACAAATATATATTACAATATGTAAAGGCTACTATGTGGTGATTCCAACCATATGATATTGTGGAAAAAGGCAAAACTATGGAGAGAGTAAAAAGGGTTGCCAGGGACTGGGGTGAGTGGGGGATTGATAGGCAGAGCATAGAAGATTTTTAGAGCAGTGAAAATACTCTTCTAGATAACCAGACAGATAGACATACAAAGACAGAGAAACACCTTAAATATTCAGGTAATAAATTGAGTCGGTAGTTATGTATGAATCCAGGGAACTGCAAGGTTATTATACAGGAGTTTTGTTTGTTTTGTATTTTCCTAATTACAGTAAAACTTATTATTACCTCTCTTGACAGCTTCTATATTTATTTTCTGTTCTGTTTCCAGATGAAACTATGAACAGAAGGTTTATGAATACAGTGAGGGATACCTTTTACATGATTGGTTTAGTTTAATTAGTTTATATTTACTTGAAAAGAATGTGTTTATGGGTATGTGTGCCTGTGTGTGGCAAAGTCTACTGTGTCATTACAGGCCAAGAATCATAATTAAGAACAGTGTTTCACAGCAATCCTTCTGTTTATCCCTCCAACTGGGCCTCAGGAACTGTTGGGTCCTGTGGAAATACTTCCAGATCTTGTCTACCTTCAGTTATGCACTTACATCATCCGTGGCTCAAAGAAAAACATTTTTCACAGAGTAGAAACATCTATCTGCAGAGATGCTGGATTCTGGAGACCAGCAACTTCCCAGTCTCATCAGAGGCTGTGGTCTCTTTTAATTTCCGATCACATGTGATATCCCTCATCATATGAATATTGCAAGAGTCGCCTACTGACAGGGTATGTTTCTCAGTGGTAAAACATTATACATTCTCGCTACTTCTTATTGGTTTACTAAGTTGATATAAACCTCATAACCAAAGGACGCACACATAAACCTCAAAACATTCACTCAGCAATTACATTCCATGCTCTGCAGAAAGAGTACTACATCCTCACCAAGAAAAGGTGAATCCAGAGTAATACCTCTAACTCTGCTTCTAACTGCTGCTACAACTGTAATTATCTTTTCTCAATTTTCTATTTCCCTGCAGAGATAAATATAAAATGTTTGCCTTCTGGCCTAACCGAAATGGTGATAGGATAAATCCCACACTCACTCAACACACAGTGGGTATAACTGAAGAAACACTTGTCTAAGAGTAAGGAGACTAGCATTCTAGACCCCGACAGACTCTAAGGTTACTACATAATATGGGGCAAATCCCTCTCTGAGCCTCAGTAAAGCCACCTTTAAATCAAAGGTCTAAATAAGATGATCGGTAAGATCCCATTTGGTTGCTAATCTGGTTCTACTTGTAGCAGATGCCGAGGTGCCGGATCCTCCCCATCACCCCTTCGGATCTGAGGCTTCTGCCAGGAATGCTGGCTGCTTAAGGCTCTGAGCTGGGTCCCTTTTGGAATAGCCTTCAGCTGAAGGAAGGTGTCCTGCTCTGGTGGCAACTCAAACCCAAAGGCTTCAACATGGAGACACAAAAGTGTTCAAGTCTCTTCTTACTGATTGAGATAACTTTGAAGGACCATCCCAGCTTCAGCACTCCCTGTAGCATCGAACTCATGCTGCAGGTGCAATTGCACCATTCTTGTGTTTGAACCTGCTTCCTCATTCCCAAGAAGTGTTTTTCCAAAAGCAAGCTCTTTCTGCATGGAAATCTTTATCTCAGAGACCGTCTTAGAGACAACTCAACCCACAACATCAACTAAATAATACAATTCCTTAACGAACAACAAAAATGTAACTATCTTCCCTGACTTTAGTAATTCCTTGAATTCGTTTAACAAAGTTTTTGAGCATTTTCTATATGCCATGCACGATACCATGTATTTACGAATCAAACACGAGTGTTGGTTATTCTGAAGAAAAAGTAGTATTTAAAGATTGTGGGTTCAGATGGATTTGTCTAGCAAGTCTCAGCTTTGCTGTGCACTAAATTCACCTGAGAAGCTCTGCAAACAACTAATGCCTAGTCCCACCCCAGCTTTAATTAGTTTGGGATGAAGTCCAAGCATCAGGATTTTAGAAGCTCCTCAGATGATTCTAACAGTCTAATGAACCACTTGTTAGAAAAGAGAGTTTACAGTGAAAGAATATGGAATTAAAAACTGGGAAGTCCAACATTTAATGAGCAGATGGAGGATGATAAGCCAACAATTAAGACAACGAATAAACTGCAAAAGAAGATGAAATCCAGAAGCATGTGGTAGCAACAGAATTAAGGAGAAAGAATATTTTATGCAAGGGTTGGTTAATGGGACCAAATGCCACTGAGAGGTTAAGGTGAAGAATGAAATCTCACCCATGGGATTTAGCAAAAGAAGAGCTGTTTCTCAGGTGAGAGAGACAGGAGCCAGACTGGAGTGGGCATAGTACTGAGGGGCAGGGAAGGAAATCGACACTCCTTCCCCTTGTGGCCGTACCAACTCAACAGCACTACACAGATGAATTCTCTTGTCAGAAATCCAAAAGCTAGTTGACAGGCTTCTATACCCAAGCAGGTTCAATGAAATTAGTAGGAAAAGTGGAAACGCCCTCTTGCCCTAATCCCCACCCTAGCACAGCACAGCACAGTGTAATCCCATCCAAACGTGTCCTCAGCTTGCAGCTTCTCCCTGAAGAGGGAAAGACTCAGACCTCGTATCCAATACACCAGCTTTGCCAGGTGCTACCCTAGGGACGAGCTCCTATCTCATCTGGGGCACTGAGGGGACCCAGCACAAATGCTAGTCCCTGGGGATGACAGAGAACAGAGCAGCTGTGCCAACAAGCAGCACTCACCACAGCTCTACCCCCACCACCTTGCAGCACAGTGACTGGGCTAGAAACACAGCTCTTTCCTGTGTCTGTACCACCTGAGTCAGGGCACCACAGTAGCCACAATACAGAAATAAGCTAAATATCCACTGACAGAGGAATGGATAAAAAGTCCTGCATATACATACAATCAACTACTATCCAGTCTTCACTTTTTTAAGATTTTATTTATTTATTTGTCAGAGAGAGAGAGAGAGAGTACAAGCAGGGAACCCCACAGGCAGAGGGAGAATGCACAGCAATGAGCCCAATGCAGGGACTCATTCTCAGATAACGACCTGACCAAATGCAGACGCTTAACCCACTGAGCCACCCAGGCGTTCCCCTACCCAGCCATTAAAGAGAAGGACATCCTGCAACATGCAACAGGAATGAATCTTAAGGTCATTACACGAAGTGAAATAAGCCAGTCACAGAAGCATAAATACCGCATGATCGATTCCACTCATATGAAGTATCTAGAGTAGTCACACTCAGAGAAGCAAAAAAGGAAATAATGATTAGCAGTGAGAAGAAAAGAGCAGTGACTAATCAAAAGGTAAAATTCAGTTATGCAAAATGAGAAAGCTCTAGAGGTCTGCTGTTTAACACTGTCTATACCTAATAATACCATATTACCACAAAAATCTGTTAAGAGGGCTACATGTTATTTAAGTGTTCTTACCACAATAAGATGGAAAAAACTTAAAAACACAATTTCGAGTGACAACCCCCCAAAAGAAAATCTATACTGTATGTATACATATAATAAGGTTTTTTTTTTAAGATTTTATTTATTTATTTGACAGACAGATCACAAGCAGGCAGAGAGGCAGGCAGAGAGAGAGGGGAAGCAGGCTCCCTGCCTAAGCAGGGAGCCTGACACAGGGCTTGATCCCATGACCCTGGGATCATGACCTGAGCTGAAGGCAGAGGCCTTAACCCACTGAGCCACCCAGGCGCACTATAATAAGTTTTGAATGAGTTATTGCTCAATTGAGTGTAAGAAAAAAGTCAAAAATAAGTTTGCTTTTTTTTTAACTGAATCAAATGGCTGATTATTGAACTATTTGTACAGCTATTACTTGGAAATCGGGGAAAGGATAGCCTCTTCAATAAATGTGCTGTGTTAACCAATATGCCTATTTTAGGAATGAGTCTTGACCTACCCCACATCATATATGAGAAATGAACTGAAGTAGATTACACAACAAAATGTGAAATATAAAACAATAAGGCTCTCAGGAAAAAAAAAAAAAAAACAGACTATCTACATGACCCTGGAACAAAGAAAGATGTTAAAAAAAAAAAAAACACAAAAGCATTAAGAATAACTAATAAACCAGAACTCATTCAAAATAGGTACTTCAACTCATCAAAAGTTACCATTAAGAAATTGAATCAGAGGATGGAGAAGAGATTTGCTGTACATGCTTGTGACAGGGAATCCTGTCTAGGATGTATGAAGAATTTCCGCATACCAACCAGGATAAAAAAAACAAACACTTAAGTGAGCAAACACTTGAAACAGCACTTTGCAAAAGAGTACAGCTAAAAATCCAATATATGCATGAAAAGATGCTCAAACAATAGTAATCATTGGAGAAATGCAAATTAAAATCACATTGCAATATCATTGTACCTACACCAAATGGCTAAAATTCAAGTTAATGCTAATAATTTCAACTTTGGACATGAGCATGGAGCAGCTGGAACTCTCATATATTAATGATGAAGTCTAACTGGAAAACTGTCCATATCTTCCAAAGTGCAGTATACACATACCCTCTGATACAGAAATTTCACTCTTAGGTATACGCTTATGTCCACCAAACCGTGTGTATAAAAATGTTTATAACACCTTTAATAAACCCAAATAATAATGACCCCAAACTGGAAGCATTATGAATATTCATCAAGAGTAATAACAGTAATATTCAAACTTCACTTGAATTCCCAGAACACTGGGACGTTAAGAAATACCCTTGCCCTTTAGCATTCTGGGAAGCACCTTACTGCAAAGATCCTATCCCCAGATGAGCTGGTAAGACTCGTGGTTAACCCCTTGCTTGCCTATGACAAGACCAGAAATCCCCTAAACTCCCCTTTTTTGTCTCATAAACGAGTACCTGAACAGTTTGTCCCCACTAACCAACCTGAACTAGATGCCTGGCCACTTCACTTGAACAAACTTGGGTTAAGCTTCTCTTCTCCCCACAGGGCAGAATTTTCTCATGCCCCTGAGATTAAGCAGTCACTTGGAGAGCAGAACAAACCCTCCTTAATGGACTTTCCCAAGAACTGGCTTGTGGCAAAGGAAAATTGTCCAACTTTGCCACCTGCTCACTGCACTCCCCAACACCTGGTTCCTTCTAGCCTCAATTACTCCTATAAAAGAGTAGCCCCTTCTGCCTGACCTTTGAGATGCTTACAGAACTTAAAGTCAGAGCATTCAGTCTATTGCAATAATCCTTTCAAATCGAACCTCTACCTATGTTCAGATGTATTTTTCATTTGACGTGTAAAGTGGACAAATATACAAAGACAGTATATTCAAGACAATTAAATACAACACAGCAATGAGGAGGAAAGTACTATTGCTATACCCACAACATGGATGAAATCTTGCAAATATGATGATGTTGAGTGAAGTGATTTTCTAAGGTTATTAGCCCCGTTTACAGATGAGCTAACTGATGCACAGAAGCTAAAATCCTGGAAAACCATTTCTTCATAAAAGACCTGTTTTCAGGGTTAGACAACTTAAATAAAGACCTTTGAACAAGGTCTATTTATATTCTTTGTGTTACATATCACTTCACAGTAACCTATTTTGTGTCATAGGCAAAGGAAGAGAAATCAGTTACAAAATAAGATAAACCAGTCAGGGAGAAAAAAAAAAAAAAGTGGACTCTAAACCAGTTGAAACTTATCAATTATGTGGTTTGGTTAAGCAAATATGTAAAATATTCTCATTTCTTACATATATACATATTGTGAGTTCATTTTCCAAAGCAATACTCTAGTTCTACTGCTTTCTAGAAAATTATGGTACTGAGCTAACAAAAGGAAGTAGTTTTCTTGCTAATACAAACCAAAACTTAAAAACAAGCTATTGAGAGACCAGAGCAGAAATTGGGAACTGAAACAAACAATTTAAGCCTCACAGCCCTTTAGAGTAAAGAGCTCCAAGAGATACTGCCGAGCTTTTGGATAAAGGGGCTTCTGATGCTCAGGAGTGAGCTGAGTGAGCCGGGGAAAAGCTGTCACTATTGACCCTGTTTCTGCATTAACTGCTCTTTGTAGCTTCTCTCTGCAGCATTTCTAAGGTATAAGATTATTTGTGAGATAGAGATCAGAAAACTCTCTCTTTTGAATGATATCTTCATTAAAACATCCACAGTCACACATGTCTGAACAATGATAAGTGTCTCAGACAAACATCCCACTAAAAGATACAAAGGCAACAAGTATGAATGTCATTCAGTGAGATGAACTGCTTCCTTGCAGTACATGGTGGCATCTGGATAATGAAAGATAAGCCTTTTGTTGTTGTTCTTATCAGCCACTGTTTGGAAACCAATGTAACTTTTTATAGAATGAGCTAGACTCTAGAAGACACTCTCTCTCTCTCTCTCTCTCCATATATATATACAAACATACTCTGCTTTTCCCTCTACACCCATCCAAATTCACCTTGTGAGCTAGTACTTGCATGAAATCTCCAGCAGATCTCATAATATTTACAGTCACTCTCAGATAATAAAAGGTCTCCATGGCACTTTAAGTCCCTCTAGAATTGTCACTTTTATAATTCAGTTGCCCAGTCCCTGGTAATAATAAAAATCCTCAGCTTGATTCAAAAATGATATGCCCTCCCTCCCCTAGACAAGCCTTCCTCAGAAAGGTGCTGTGGGCCAGACTAGCTTTTGTTCTGTTCTCCTGCCTTGTTAGTTTACAGCATATTTGTGGGTTTCTCAAAATCCTCTCTTTGAGAACCTCTCATTTCAATGACCATGAAATGGCCATGGCTTTTCTTCAGCCGACAGCTCCTGATTCTAACCTTCACCCCAGGTATTCTGCAGTCCACACCTCACAGACCCACTACTGGGTTTCAACACACTCCTAGGCCCTTTGGAGCAAAGTTCCTTGGTTTTAAACATCAAGTGGGCACGTTCTTGCTCACTTTGCTCTCGCTGTCACTGTCTACTTCTCTTGGTCTCTATCATAGAGTCAAGCGACTACTCAAGTATTCTTTTTCCTGACAAACAGAAAGTGAATCTCCATGTTGTGGTAGCCCTCTTCTCTCTGCTATATCTCCTCTAACCCATGGTCACAGCCATGCCTTTGACTTCTCTGATGTGAGTCAGAAACCAGTCTACTATGAGCCCCCCAAAATACAGGGGACAGACATGGTTCTGCCTCTCACTAGGATTTGAGAATGAGGAAATACATTTCCCTCCCATCTCCAGTGGCAAAGGGTATGGAAAAATGCCACTGGGCTCCAGCAACTTTCTCCAAAGAATTTCTCCTACTTGGTCTCGGTCTTAACCCAGTAAGGCCATCGAGGCACCTATCATTTTGTTTGTGGCCTTTAGCGCTTCATCCAAGACTGAGTCAGAAAGAATCCTACCTTCAACTTCCTGATAAACTAAATTAAATTTTAACTGCTCTTAGTGGTCCTTTTTAACAGAAAAGGTAGGTAATTATAGACTATTTATTTAATTAATAAAGTAAATGTTAATATTTACTTAAAATTAAATACAAGTAATTACATTTTTGAAGTTTAAAGTAGCAAGATGCTCCTTAATACCAAATAATCAATTATGATTTCTATAATTTGGATTCTGGTAGGACATCACATAGGCATAAAAGACTTTCAAATACAGAAGGTGATTATGAATTGAAACAGGCAGACTTACTGAAGTAGAGATTTAAGAATTTTCATGAGCTAAGATTAAAGAATTATGAAATTACAAATTAGAATTTTAATAACTTGCCTCTCTATTTAAATAAAAGTGCTTTGTCCTAATTAATAGGTAAATAAACAATCAGTCATTTCTATGGGAAGAGCTCAAAAAAACCTCTATTTCAAAAATACCACCTCTATTTTATTTAAATATGAAGAGTTTAGATTAATATGTAAAAATAAGAACAGTTCATGTCTTATAAATTCTATTTCTTCCTCTACAAGATCACTGCTATCCAAAGAAAGTCTTAATTATAAATTCTAGAGAATAAAGGCAGTAACCTCTTTGACATCAGCCATAGCAACTTCTTTCAAGATATGTCTCCAAAGGCAAAGGAAACAAAAGTGGAAATGAACTTTTGGAACTTCATCAAGTTCCTTTGCACAGCAAAGGAAAGAGTCAACAAAACAAAGAGGCAACCCACGGAATGGGAGAAGATATTCACAAATGACACTACAGACAAAGGGCTGATATCCAAGATCTATAAAGAACTCCTCAAACTCAACATACACAAAACAGATAATTACGTCAATAAATGGGCAAAAGACATGAACAGACACTTCTCAAAAGACATACAAATGGCTAACAGATACATGAAAAAATGTTCATCATCACTAGCAATCAGAGAGATTCAAATCAAAACCACATTGAGATACCACCTTACACCAGTTAAAATGGCCAAAATTAACAAGACAGTAAACAACATGTGTTGGAGAGGATGTGGAGAAAGGGGAACCCTCTTACACTGTTGGTGGGAATGCAAGTTGGTGCAGCCACTTTGGAAAACAGTGTGGAGATTCCTCAAGAAATTAAAAATAGAGCTTCCCTATCACCCTGCAATTGCACTACTGGGTATTTACCCCAAAAATACTGATGTAGTGAAAAGAAGGGCCATCTGTACCCCAATGTTCATAGCACCAATGGCCCCAGTCACCAAACTGTGGAAAGAACCAAGATGCCCTTCAACGGATGGATGGATAAAGAAGATATGGTCCATATATACAATGGAATATTATGCCTCCATCAGAAAGGATAATACCCAACTTTTGTATTAACATGGATGGGACTGGAAGAGATTACACTGTGTGAAATTAGTCAAGCAGAGAGAGTCAATTATTATATGGTTTCACTTGTTTGTGGAGCATAAGGAATAACACGGAGGACATTGGGAGATGGAGAGGAGAAGTGAGTTGAGGGAAATCGGAGGAGGAGACAAACCATGAGAGACTGTGGACTCTGAGAAACAAACTGAGGGTTTTGGAGGGGAGAGCGTGGGGAGTTGGGTGAGCCTAGTGGTGGATAGTATGGAGGGCATGTATTGCATGGAGCACCGGCTGTGGTGCATAAACAATGAATTCTGGAACACTGAAAGAAATAAAAGAAAACAAAAGAATTGGGGAAAAAAAGAAAGCCTTAATTAATATTCCTGTTCAAGCGGTTTTTTCCCTAAAATTTCACACACTGTTGAAAGGCAATTTGTGCAATATGGCTTAGAAACGGGACTCCAAAGACAAACAAGTATATGGAAAAAATAACAATCTGCAGCTCTGTAAACTAATCTTCTGGAGCCCACAGAGACAGACCAATGAACCATAACCAGTTGTCTACTGCATGGTATAGAAGTATCAGTCAATTAAAACCTGTGTGGGTTGTACAGATCCTGCATGGTTATGTAATGGAGACTTAAGAGAAATATAGTTGACGCACTGGTGTATATCAGAAGATTTTGTTTTGGCATCTGTGTTCCAGCCCAGAATAAGTGGCAAGGATAGTAAGTGCAATATACTGTTACCAGATGAAGTCTCTTTTTATGTTTCCCATGTAATAAGACTCTTAAACAAAACAATTGTTTGTCTACTTTTCTCCCATCATTGTGAACCGTGTAGACAAGCTGGAAAAAAAAAAAGATAAAAATGCTACTGAAGGTTACATTTTCTACTTCTTTGTGAGTTTCTGCCATTGTGGAATCACTCCAGCAACTGTCCCTGCTCTCCTGCATCACGAGCTTTCTCTTTTTACCAGAACCTTTTCACCACCTTGTAAATATCCTTTATTATCCCCCATCTGTAAAAACTTTCCTCTTGACCCTAAGTTCTTTCTGACTATAGCTCATTACTACTCTGCTTCCTTTTACATCAAAATTCCTCAGAAGAATTTTAATACTTTCAGCCTCCATTTCTTCACTAATGTCTATTAAATCCAATATAGCGAGATTTTGTAACCATCTATAGAAAAAAGTCTTATCAAGGTCAATGATGTTGTCAAATGTAATGACCTATTCTCAATGTTCACCTCTCTCCAGCTAACAGCAGTATCTGACATTATTATTCCCTACCCACCTTCTTAAAAGATTTTCTTAATTTGACTTGAGTTCAAGTAAAAGACATGCCTTTTAATTCCAGTCTTTCTTTCACTAGCTGCTCCTTCCCATTCACCTTTGCCTGCTGTTCTTCATTTCTTCAAGGTCATCTCCAGTCATTTCTCAGATGTTTTTACTTTCCTAAGACATTTTCTACACGACCTCATCCACATCATTAATTTATAACTTGCAAATTATACCTCCAGACTGCACCATTCTCTGGAATTTCTGATCTATATTCAACAGCTGAGGAGACATTTCCTCTTTAAAGTCTAATAGAGACCCCCAAATGATTGGACCAAAACCAAACTCCTGATTTTTCCTCACTTCCTATCTATCTACTCTTAATGTAATCTTTGATAGACCTCTCAGTAAATGAAAAAACTTCATGCTTTCTGTTGCTCAGACACAAAGCATGGGAATCACCCTTACAGTGACCTATAAGTTTTCTGACTCTTCCATCATCACTCTGTTCTTGGACTCCAGACTGTTGTTTGAACACATAAAGCCTGCTTCAGGACTTTCGTATTGGGTGTCTCTTTCCCTTAATCAATGTTCCTCTAGAGATTGCCATGGCTTTCTTCTTTACTTCTTTTAGCTTTCTATTCAAATCTTACCTTATCAGAAAGATATTTTTAACTAACATGCATAAAATAGCAACTCCCTCACACCCTCGATTCTCCTTATCCTGCTCTTTTTTTCCCCACAGCACTGATTGCTGGTATTGTGGAGGGCACGTATTGCATGGAGCACTGGGTATGGTGCAGAAACAATGAATTTTAGAACACTGAAAAAAAATTTAATTTTTAAAAAATTCATGTTTACATGTTCATGTTCTGTCTCTTACTAGAATCAAACTTCCTGAGGGCAAAGAACTTTGTTTTGGTCTCAGCTATATCCCAAGCACCTGGGTTAGTGCCTGGCACAAACTAAATGCTCAATAAAGAGTAAGTGAATAAGTGATTAATTTTTAAGACATGAAATGAGAAGTAGACAGTATGTTCATTAAGGGTCAGAAAGAGATTGTTTATTCTAAGTTGAAAATTTGCATTAAGAATTGTGAAATAATATAGATGTATTCAAAAGAGTAATGATTTTGCCATTTGTCTATTTGTTTGTTTTTAAAGATTCACTTGAGAGAGAGAGAAAGCACAAGTAGAGAGAATCCCAAGCAGATTCCCGCCAAGCATGGAGCCTAACACAGGGCTTGATCTCACAACCTGAAATTAACACCTGAGCCGAAACTAAGAGTCAGTCGTTTAACTGACTGTGCCACCCAGGGGCCCTTGAGCCTTTTATTTAAAGCTACCTTTAAAACTATTCTCTTCCAGGGGCACCTGGGTAGCTCAGTGGTTTAAGCCTTTGTCTTCGGCTCGGGTCATGATCTCAGGGTCTTGGGATCGAGCCCCACATTGGGCTCTCCGCTCAACGGAAGCCTGCTTCCCCCTTTCTCTCTGCCTGCCTCTCTGCCTACTTCTAATTTCTCTCTGTCAAATAAATAAAGTCTTAAAAAAATACTTAAAAAAAAAAAACCTACTCTCTTCCATTCCAATGATAAGCCAGCGTTGACTATACCTACCTAATTTTGATAAGCAAGAAGATGCACACTTCCAGAAATAACTTAGAGGAGTCCATCTTTATCTTGAATATTTTAACCACAGCTCCAAATGGCTATTTCACCTTTTTCATATAATTCTCATTCTAGACATCTATATTAGTATTACCAAAGTTCTAATTCTTTATGCAATGCCAAATATTATTTTAGTCTAAAAATTTGTATTTTTTGAATCAAAAAAACCACATCCAAACTTTAAAAAATGAATCATATTTTTGGTAATTACATATAGCATTTCTAAGAACATTCTTGTACATATCTTTGAGTAAATATGTACACATTGCCACTGA